>NC_091989.1:76026839-76195538 GCF_044704955.1 Pristiophorus japonicus | reverse complement strand
CCTCCTCCTCCCTCCCTCCCTCCGTCTCCCTCCCTCCGTCTCCTCCCTCCCCGTCTCCCTCCCTCCCTTCCTGTCTCTCTCCCTCCTGTCTCCCTGTCTCCCTCCCTCCCTTCCTGTCTCCCTCCCTCCCTTCCTGTCTCCCTCCCTCCCTTCCTGTCTCCCTCCCTCCCTTCCTGTCTCCCTCCCTCCCTTCCTTCCTGTCTCCCTCCCTTCCTTCCTGTCTCCCTCCCTCCCTTCCTGTCTCCCTCCCTCCCTTCCTGTCTCCCTCCCTCCCTTCCTGTCTCCCTCCCTCCCTTCCTGTCTCCCTCCCTCCCTTCCTGTCTCCCTCCCTCCCTTCCTGTCTCCCTCCCTCCCTTCCTGTCTCCCTCCCTCCCTTCCTGTCTCCCTCCCTCCCTTCCTGTCTCCCTCCCTCCCTTCCTGTCTCCCTCCCTCCCTTCCTGTCTCCCTCCCTCCCTTCCTGTCTCCCTCCCTCCCTTCCTGTCTCCCTCCCTCCCTTCCTGTCTCCCTCCCTCCCTCCCTTCTGTCTCCCTCCCTCCCTTCCTGTCTCCCTCCCTCCATTTCTGTCTCCCTCCCTCCCTTTCTGTCTCCCTCCCTCCCTTTCTGTCTCCCTCCCTCCCTTTCTGTCTCCCTCCCTCCCTTTCTGTCTCCCTCCCTCCCTTCCTGTCTCCCTCCCTCCCTCCCTTTCTGTCTCCCTCCCTCCCTTTCCGTCTCCCTCCCTTTCTGTCTCCCTCCCTCCCTTTCTGTCTCCCTCCCTCCCTTTCTGTCTCCCTCCCTCCCTTTCTGTCTCCCTCCCTCCCTTTCTGTCTCCCTCCCTCCCTTTCTGTCTCCCTCCCTCCCTTTCTGTCTCCCTCCCTCCCTTTCTGTCTCCCTCCCTCCCTTTCTGTCTCCCTCCCTCCTTTCTGTCTCCCTCCCTCTGTCTTCTCCCCTTCTGTCTCCCTCCCTCCCTTTCTGTCTCCCTCCCTCCCTTTCTGTCTCCCTCCCTCCCTTTCTGTCTCCCTCCCTCCCTTTCTGTCTCCCTCCCTTCCCTTTCTGTCTCCCTCCCTTCCTGTCTGTCTCCCTCCCTTCCTGTCTGTCTCCCTCCCTTCCTGTCTGTCTCCCTCCCTTCCTGTCTGTCTCCCTCCCTTTCCTGTCTGTCTCCCTCCCTTGTCTGTCTGTCTCCCTCCCTGTCCTGTCTGTCTCCCTCCCTCCCTGTCTGTCTCCCTCCCTCCCTTCTGTCTCCCTCCCTCCCTTTCTGTCTCCCTCCCTCCCTTTCTGTCTGTCTCTCCCTCCCTGTCTGTCTGTCTCCCTCCCTGTCTGTCTGTCTCCCTCCCTGTCTGTCTGTCTCCCTCCCTGTCTGTCTGTCTCCCTCCCTGTCTGTCTGTCTCCCTCCCTGTCTGTCTGTCTGTCTCCCTCCCTGTCTGTCTCACTCCCTGTCTGTTTCCCTCCCTGTCTGTCTGTCTGTCTCCCTGTCTGTCTGTCTGTCTGTCTCCCTCCCTGTCTGTCTGTCTCCCTCCCTGTCTGTCTGTCTCCCTCCCTGTCTGTCTGTCTCCCTCCCTGTCTGTCTGTCTCCCTCCCTGTCTGTCTGTCTCCCTCCCTGTCTGTCTGTCTCCCTCCCTGTCTGTCTGTCTCCCTCCCTGTCTGTCTGTCTCCCTCCCTGTCTGTCTGCCTCCCTGTCTGTCTGTCTGCCTCCCTGTCTGTCTGTCTGCCTCCCTGTCTGTCTGTCTGCCTCCCTGTCTGTCTGTCTCCCTCCCTGTCTGTCTGTCTCCCTCCCTGTCTGTCTGTCTCCCTCCCTGTCTGTCTGTCTCCCTCCCTGTCTGTCTGTCTCCCTCCCTGTCTGTCTGTCTCCCTCCCTGTCTGTCTGTCTCCCTCCCTGTCTGTCTGTCTCCCTCCCTGTCTGTCTGTCTCCCTCCCTGTCTGTCTGTCTCCCTCCCTGTCTGTCTGTCTCCCTCCCTGTCTGTCTGTCTCCCTCCCTTTCTCCCTCCCTTTCTCCCTCCCTTTCTCCCTCCCTTTCTCCCTCCCTTTCTCCCTCCCTTTCTCCCTCCCTTTCTCCCTCCCTTTCTCCCTCCCTTTCTCCCTCCCTTTCTCCCTCCCTTTCTCTCTTCCCTGTCTGTCTCCCTGTCTGTCTCCCTGTCTGTCTCCCTGTCTGTCTCCCTGTCTGTCTCCCTGTCTGTCTCCCTGTCTGTCTCCCTGTCTGTCTCCCTGTCTGTCTCCCTGTCTGTCTCCCTGTCTGTCTCCCTGTCTGTCTCCCTGTCTGTCTCCCTGCCTTTCT
Source organism: Pristiophorus japonicus (assembly GCF_044704955.1). Taxonomy (NCBI): domain Eukaryota; kingdom Metazoa; phylum Chordata; class Chondrichthyes; family Pristiophoridae; genus Pristiophorus; species Pristiophorus japonicus. Next base: position 76,193,290 of record NC_091989.1, on the reverse strand, counting down.
CCCTGCCTTTCTCCCTTCCTGTCTCCCTCCCTCCCTCCCTTCCTGTCTCCCTCCCTCCCTCCCTTCCTGTCTCCCTCCCTCCCTTCCTGTCTCCCTCCCTCCCTCCCTTCCTGGCTCCGTCCCTCCCTCCCTTCCTGTCTCCCTCCCTCCCTCCCTTCCTGTCTCCCTCCCTTCCTGTCTCCCTCCCTCCCTTCCTGTCTCCCTCCCTTCCTGTCTCCCTCCCTCCCTTCCTGTCTCCCTCCCTCCCTCCCTGTCTCCCTCCCTGTCTCCCTCCCTGTCTCCCTCCCTGTCTCCCTCCCTTCCTGTCTCCCTCCCTCCCTTCCTGTCTCCCTCCCTCCCTCCCTGTCTCCCTCCCTGTCTCCCTCCCTGTCTCCCTCCCTCCCTCCCTCCCTCCCTCCCTCCCTCCCTCCCTCCCTCCCTCCCTCCCTCCCTCCCTCCCTCCCTTTCTCCCTCCCTTTCTCCCTCCCTCCCTTTCTCCCTCCCTCCCTCCCTCCCTCCCTTTCTCCCTCCCTTTCTCCCTCCCTTTCTCCCTCCCTTTCTCCCTCCCTTTCTCCCTCCCTTTCTCCCTCCCTTTCTCCCTCCCTTTCTCCCTCCCTCCCTCCCTCCCTTCCTCCCTCCCTCCCTTTCTCCCTTTCTCCCTCCCTCCCTTTCTCCCTCCCTCCCTTTCTCCCTCCCTCCCTTTCTCCCTCCCTCCCTTTCTCCCTCCCTCCCTTTCTCCCTGTCTACCTTTCTCCCTCCCTGTCTTCCTTTCTCCCCTCCCTGTCTTCCTTTCTCCCTCCATGTCTCCCTTTCTCCCTCCCTGTCTCCCTTTCTCCCTCCCTGTCTCCCTTTCTCCCTCCCTGTCTCCCTTTCTCCCTCCCTGTCTCCCTTTCTCCCTCCCTCCCTCCCTTTCTCCCTCCCTCCCTTTCTCCCTCCCTCCCTCCCTTTCTCCCTCCCTCCCTTTCTCCCTCCCTCCCTCCCTTTCTCCCTCCCTCCCTCCCTTTCTCCCTCCCTCCCTTCCTTTCTCCCTCCCTCCCTCCCTTTCTCCCTCCCTCCCTCCCTTTCTCCCTCCCTTTCTCCCTGTCTCCCTTTCTCCCTGTCTCCCTTTCTCCCTCCCTGTCTTCCTTTCTCCCTCCCTGTCTTCCTTTCTCCCTCCCTGTCTCCCTTTCTCCCTCCCTGTCTCCCTGTCTCCCTGTCTCCCTGTCTGTCTGTCTCCCTTTCTGTCTGTCTGTCTGTCTGTCTGTCTGTCTGTCTGTCTGTCTGTCTGTCTGTCTGTCTCCCTGTCTCCCTGTCTCCCTGTCTCCCTGTCTCCCTGTCTCCCTGTCTCCCTGTCTCCCTGTCTCCCTCCCTCCCTCCCTCCCTGTCTCCCTCCCTCCCTGTCTGTCTCCCTCCCTCCCTGTCTGTCTCCCTCCCTCCCTTTCTGTCTCCCTCCCTCCCTTTCTGTCTCCCTCCCTCCCTTTCTGTCTCCCTCCCTCCCTCTCTGTCTCCCTCCCTACCTTTCTGTCTCCCTCCCTCCCTTTCTGTCTCCCTCCCTCCCTTTCTGTCTCCCTCCCTCCCTTTCTGTCTCCCTCCCTCCCTGTCTGTCTGTCTCCCTCCCTGTCTCCCTCCCTGTCTCCCTCCCTGTCTCCCTCCCTGTCTCCCTGTCTGTCTCCCTCCCTTTCTCCCTTCCTGTCTCCCTCCCTCCCTCCCTTCCTGTCTCCCTCCCTCCCTCCCTTCCTGTCTCCCTCCCTCCCTCCCTTCCTGTCTCCCTCCCTCCCTCCCTTCCTGTCTCCCTCCCTCCCTCCCTTCCTGTCTACCTCCCTCCCTCCCTTCCCGGCTCCGTCCCTCCCTCCCTTCCCGGCTCCGTCCCTCCCTCCCTTCCCGGCTCCGTCCCTCCCTCCCTTCCCGGCTCCGTCCCTCCCTCCCTTCCCGGCTCCGTCCCTCCCTCCCTTCCCGGCTCCGTCCCTCCCTCCCTTCCCGGCTCCGTCCCTCCCTCCCTTCCCGGCTCCGTCCCTCCCTCCCTTCCAGGCTCCGTCCCTCCCTCCCTTCCTGTCTCCCTCCCTCCCTCCCTTCCTGTCTCCCTCCCTCCCTCCCTTCCTGTCTCCCTCCCTCCCTCCCTTCCTGTCTCCCTCCCTCCCTCCCTTCCTGTCTCCCTCCCTCCCTCCCTTCCTGTCTCCCTCCCTCCCTTCCTGTCTCCCTCCCTCCCTTCCTGTCTCCCTCCCTCCCTTCCTGTCTCCCTCCCTTCCTGTCTCCCTCCCTGTCTCCCTTCCTGTCTGTCTCCCTCCCTGTCTGTCTCCCTCCCTGTCTGTCTCCCTCCCTGTCTGTCTCCCTCCCTGTCTGTCTCCCTCCCTGTCTGTCTCCCTCCCTGTCTGTCTCCCTCCCTGTCTGTCTCCCTCCCTGTCTGTCTCCCTCCCTGTCTGTCTCCCTCCCTGTCTGTCTCCCTCCCTGTCTGTCTCCCTCCCTGTCTGTCTCCCTCCCTGTCTGTCTCCCTCCCTGTCTGTCTCCCTCCCTGTCTGTCTCCCTCCCTGTCTGTCTCCCTCCCTGTCTGTCTCCCTCCCTGTCTGTCTCCCTCCCTGTCTGTCTCCCTCCCTGTCTGTCTCCCTCCCTGTCTGTCTCCCTCCCTGTCTGTCTCCCTCCCTGTCTGTCTCCCTCCCTGTCTGTCTCCCTCCCTGTCTGTCTCCCTCCCTGTCTGTCTCCCTCCCTGTCTGTCTCCCTCCCTGTCTGTCTCCCTCCCTGTCTGTCTCCCTCCCTGTCTGTCTCCCTCCCTGTCTGTCTCCCTCCCTGTCTGTCTCCCTCCCTGTCTGTCTCCCTCCCTGTCTGTCTCCCTCCCTGTCTGTCTCCCTCCCTGTCTGTCTCCCTCCCTGTCTGTCTCCCTCTCTGTCTGTCTCCCTCTCTGTCTGTCTCCCTCTCTGTCTGTCTCCCTCTCTGTCTGTCTCCCTCTCTGTCTGTCTCCCTCTCTGTCTGTCTCCCTCTCTGTCTGTCTCCCTCTCTGTCTGTCTCCCTCTCTGTCTGTCTCCCTCTCTGTCTGTCTCCCTCCCTGTCTGTCTGTCTCCCTCCCTTCCTGTCTGTCTCCCTCCCTCCCTGTCTGTCTCCCTCCCTGTCTGTCTCCCTCCCTCCCTGTCTGTCTCCCTCCCTCCCTTTTCTGTCTCCCTCCCTCCTTCTTTCTCCTCCACCTTTCTGTCTCCCTCCCTCCCTTTCTGTCTCCTCTCCCTCCCTGTCTGTCTCCCTCCCTCCCTGTCTGTCTCTCTCCCTCCCTGTCTGTCTCTCTCCCTCCCTGTCTGTCTCTCTCCCTCCCTGTCTGTCTCTCTCCCTCCCTGTCTGTCTCTCTCCCTCCCTGTCTGTCTCTCTCCCTCCCTGTCTGTCTCTCTCCCTCCCTGTCTGTCTCTCTCCCTCCCTGTCTGTCTCTCTCCCTCCCTGTCTGTCTCTCTCCCTCCCTGTCTGTCTCTCTCCCTCCCTGTCTGTCTCTCTCCCTCCCTGTCTGTCTCTCTCCCTCCCTGTCTGTCTCTCTCCCTCCCTGTCTGTCTCTCTCCCTCCCTGTCTGTCTCTCTCCCTCCCTGTCTGTCTCTCTCCCTCCCTGTCTGTCTCTCTCCCTCCCTGTCTGTCTCTCTCCCTCCCTGTCTGTCTCTCTCCCTCCCTGTCTGTCTCTCTCCCTCCCTGTCTGTCTCTCTCCCTCCCTGTCTGTCTCTCTCCCTCCCTGTCTGTCTCTCTCCCTCCCTGTCTGTCTCTCTCCCTCCCTGTCTGTCTCTCTCCCTCCCTGTCTGTCTCTCTCCCTCCCTGTCTGTCTCTCTCCCTCCCTGTCTGTCTCTCTCCCTCCCTGTCTGTCTCTCTCCCTCCCTGTCTGTCTCTCTCCCTCCCTGTCTGTCTCTCTCCCTCCCTGTCTGTCTCTCTCCCTCCCTGTCTGTCTCTCTCCCTCCCTGTCTGTCTCTCTCCCTCCCTGTCTGTCTCTCTCCCTCCCTGTCTGTCTCTCTCCCTCTCTTCTGTCTCTCTCCCTCCTTCCTGTCTCCCTCCCTCTCTTCCTGTCTCCCTCCCTCTCTTCCTGTCTCCCTCCCTCTCTTCCTGTCTCCCTCCCTCTCTTCCTGTCTCCCTCCCTCTCTTCCTGTCTCCCTCCCTCTCTTCCTGTCTCCCTCCCTCTCTTCCTGTCTCCCTCCCTCTCTTCCTGTCTCCCTCCCTCTCTTCCTGTCTCCCTCCCTCTCTTCCTGTCTCCCTCCCTCTCTTCCTGTCTCCCTCCCTCTCTTCCTGTCTCCCTCCCTCTCTTCCTGTCTCCCTCCCTCTCTTCCTGTCTCCCTCCCTCTCTTCCTGTCTCACTCCCTCTCTTCCTGTCTCCCTCCCTCTCTTCCTGTCTCCCTCCCTCTCTTCCTCTTCCTGTCTCCCTCCCTCTCTTCCTGTCTCCCTCCCTCTCTTCCTGTCTCCCTCCCTCTCTTCCTGTCTCCCTCCCTCCCTGTCTGTCTCCCTCCCTCCCTGTCTGTCTCCCTCCCTCCCTGTCTGTCTCCCTCCCTCCCTGTCTGTCTCCCTCCCTCCCTGTCTGTCTCTCTCCCTCCCTGTCTGTCTCTCTCCCTCCCTGTCTGTCTCCCTCCCTGTCTGTCTCCCTCCCTCCCTTTCTGTCTCCCTCCCTTTCTGTCTCCCTTCCTCCCTTTCTGTCTCCCTCCCTCCCTGTCTGTCTCCCTCCCTCCCTGTCTGTCTCCCTCCCTCCCTGTCTGTCTCTCTCCCTCCCTGTCTGTCTCTCTCCCTCCCTGTCTGTCTCTCTCCCTCCCTGTCTGTCTCTCTCCCTCCCTGTCTGTCTCTCTCCCTCCCTGTCTGTCTCTCTCCCTCCCTGTCTGTCTCTCTCCCTCCCTGTCTGTCTCTCTCCCTCCCTGTCTGTCTCTCTGTCTCCCTGTCTGAATGTCTCCCTCCCTCCCTGTCTGTCTGTCTGTCTCCCTCCCTCTCTTCCTGTCTCCCTCCCTCTCTTCCTGTCTCCCTCCCTCTCTTCCTGTCTCCCTCCCTCTCTTCCTGTCTCCCTCCCTCTCTTCCTGTCTCCCTCCCTCTCTTCCTGTCTCCCTCCCTCTCTTCCTGTCTCCCTCCCTCTCTTCCTGTCTCCCTCCCTCTCTTCCTGTCTCCCTCCCTCTCTTCCTGTCTCCCTCCCTCTCTTCCTGTCTCCCTCCCTCTCTTCCTGTCTCCCTCCCTCTCTTCCTGTCTCCCTCCCTCTCTTCCTGTCTCCCTCCCTCTCTTCCTGTCTCCCTCCCTCTCTTCCTGTCTCCCTCCCTCTCTTCCTGTCTCCCTCCCTCTCTTCCTGTCTCCCTCCCTCTCTTCCTGTCTCCCTCCCTCTCTTCCTGTCTCCCTCCCTCTCTCCATCCCTTCCTGTCTCCCTCCCTCCCCGTCTGTCTCCCTCCCTCCCTCCCTCCCCGTCTGTCTCCCTCCCTCCCTCCCTTCCTGTCTGCCTCCCTCCCTTCCTGTCTGCCTCCCTCCCTTCCTGTCTGCCTCCCTCCCTGTCTGCCTCCCTCCCTGTCTGCCTCCCTCCCTGTCTGCCTCCCTCCCTCCCTTCCTGTCTGCCTCCCTCCCTCCCTTCCTGTCTGCCTCCCTCGCTTCTTGTCTGTCTCCTTCCCTCCCGCCCTTCCTGTCTGTCTCCTTCTATCCCGCCCTTCCTGTCTGTCTCCTTCCCTCCCTCCCTTCCTGTCTCCTTCCCTCCCTCCCTTCCTGTCTCCTTCCCTCCCTCCCTTCCTGTCTCCTTCCCTCCCTCACTTCCTGTCTCCTTCCCTCCCTCACTTCCTGTCTCCTTCCCTCCCTCGCTCCCTGTCTCCCTCGCTCCCTGTCTCCCTCGCTCCCTGTCTCCCTCGCTCCCTGTCTCCCTCGCTCCCTGTCTCCCTCGCTCCCTGTCTCCCTCGCTCCCTGTCTCCCTCGCTCCCTGTCTCCCTCGCTCCCTGTCTCCCTCGCTCCCTGTCTCCCTCGCTCCCTGTCTCCCTCGCTCCCTGTCTCCCTCGCTCCCTGTCTCCCTCGCTCCCTGTCTCCCTCGCTCCCTGTCTCCCTCGCTCCCTGTCTCCCTCGCTCCCTGTCTCCCTCGCTCCCTGTCTCCCTCGCTCCCTGTCTCCCTCCGTCTCCCTCCCTCCCTCCCTCCGTCCGTCTCCCTCCCTCCGTCTCCCTCCCTCCGTCTCCCTCCCTCCGTCTCCCTCCCTCCGTCTCCCTCCCTCCGTCTCCCTGCCTGTCTGTCTCCCTGCCTGTCTGTCTCCCTGCCTGTCTGTCTCCCTGCCTGTCTGTCTCCCTGCCTGTCTGTCTCCCTGCCTGTCTGTCTCCCTGCCTGTCTGTCTCCCTGCCTGTCTGTCTCCCTGCCTGTCTGTCTCCCTGCCTGTCTGTCTCCCTGCCTGTCTGTCTCCCTGCCTGTCTGTCTCCCTGCCTGTCTGTCTCCCTGCCTGTCTGTCTCCCTGCCTGTCTGTCTCCCTGCCTGTCTGTCTCCCTGCCTGTCTGTCTCCCTGCCTGTCTGTCTCCCTGCCTGTCTGTCTCCCTGCCTGTCTGTCTCCCTGCCTGTCTGTCTCCCTGCCTGTCTGTCTCCCTGCCTGTCTGTCTCCCTGCCTGTCTGTCTCCCTGCCTGTCTGTCTCCCTGCCTGTCTGTCTCCCTGCCTGTCTGTCTCCCTGCCTGTCTGTCTCCCTGCCTGTCTGTCTCCCTGCCTGTCTGTCTCCCTGTCTCCCTGCCTGTCTCCCTCCCTGTCTCCCTGCCTGTCTCTCTCCCTCCCTGCCTGTCTCTCTCCCTCCCTGCCTGTCTCTCTCCCTCCCTGCCTGTCTCTCTCCCTCCCTGTCTGTCTCTCTCCCTCCCTGTCTGTCTCTCCCTCCCTGTCTGTCTCTCCCTCCCTGTCTGTCTCTCCCTCCCTGTCTGTCCCTCTCCCTCCCTGTCTGTCCCTCTCCCTCCCTGTCTGTCTCTCTCCCTCCCTGTCTGTCTCTCTCCCTCCCTGTCTGTCTCTCTCCCTCCCTGTCTGTCTCTCTCCCTCCCTGTCTGTCTCTCTCCCTCCCTGTCTGTCTCTCTCCCTCCCTGTCTGTCTCTCTCCCTCCCTGTCTGTCTCTCTCCCTCCCTGTCTGTCTCTCTCCCTCCCTGTCTGTCTCTCTCCCTCCCTGTCTGTCTCTCTCCCTCCCTGTCTGTCTCTCTCCCTCCCTGTCTGTCTCTCTCCCTCCCTGTCTGTCTCTCTCCCTCCCTGTCTGTCTCTCTCCCTCCCTGTCTGTCTCTCTCCCTCCCTGTCTGTCTCTCTCCCTCCCTGTCTGTCTCTCTCCCTCCCTGTCTGTCTCTCTCCCTCCCTGTCTGTCTCTCTCCCTCCCTGTCTGTCTCTCTCCCTTCCTGTCTGCCTCCCTCCCTCCCTTCCTGTCTGCCTCCCTCCCTCCCTTCCTGTCTGCCTCCCTCGCTTCTTGTCTGTCTCCTTCCCTCCCGCCCTTCCTGTCTGTCTCCTTCCCTCCCGCCCTTCCTGTCTGTCTCCTTCCCTCCCTCCCTGTCTCCTTCCCTCCCTCCCTGTCTCCTTCCCTCCCTCCCTTCCTGTCTCCTTCCCTCCTTACTTTCCTGTCTCCTTCCCTCCCTCGCTCCCTGTCTCCCTCGCTCCCTGTCTCCCTCGCTCCCTGTCTCCCTCGCTCCCTGTCTCCCTCGCTCCCTGTCTCCCTCGCTCCCTGTCTCCCTCGCTCCCTGTCTCCCTCGCTCCCTGTCTCCCTCGCTCCCTGTCTCCCTCGCTCCCTGTCTCCCTCGCTCCCTGTCTCCCTCGCTCCCTGTCTCCCTCGCTCCCTGTCTCCCTCGCTCCCTGTCTCCCTCGCTCCCTGTCTCCCTCGCTCCCTGTCTCCCTCGCTCCCTGTCTCCCTCGCTCCCTGTCTCCCTCGCTCCCTGTCTCCCTCGCTCCCTGTCTCCCTCGCTCCCTGTCTCCCTCGCTCCCTGTCTCCCTCGCTCCCTGTCTCCCTCGCTCCCTGTCTCCCTCGCTCCCTGTCTCCCTCGCTCCCTGTCTCCCTCGCTCCCTGTCTCCCTCGCTCCCTGTCTCCCTCGCTCCCTGTCTCCCTCGCTCCCTGTCTCCCTCGCTCCCTGTCTCCCTCGCTCCCTGTCTCCCTCGCTCCCTGTCTCCCTCGCTCCCTGTCTCCCTCGCTCCCTGTCTCCCTCGCTCCCTGTCTCCCTCGCTCCCTGTCTCCCTCGCTCCCTGTCTCCCTCGCTCCCTGTCTCCCTCGCTCCCTGTCTCCCTCGCTCCCTGTCTCCCTCGCTCCCTGTCTCCCCTGCTCCCTGTCTCCCCTGCTCCCTGTCTCCCCTGCTCCCTGTCTCCTCGCTCCCTGTCTCCCTCGCTCCCTGTCCTCCCTCGCTCCCTGTCTCCCTCGCTCCCTGTCTCCCTCGCTCCCTGTCTCCCTCGCTCCCTGTCTCCCTCGCTCCCTGTCTCCCTCGCTCCGTCTCCCTCCCTCCCTGTCTCCCTCCGTCTCCCTCCCTCCCTGTCTCCCCGTCTGTCTCCCCGTCTGTCTCCCCGTCTGTCTCCCCGTCTGTCTCCCCGTCTGTCTCCCCGTCTGTCTCCCCGTCTGTCTCCCCGTCTGTCTCCCCGTCTGTCTCCCCGTCTGTCTCCCCGTCTGTCTCCCCGTCTGTCTCCCCGTCTGTCTCCCCGTCTGTCTCCCCGTCTGTCTCCCCGTCTGCCTCTCCCCGTCTGCCTCTCTCCGTCTGCCTCTCTCCGTCTGCCTCTCTCCGTCTGCCTCTCTCCGTCTGCCTCTCTCCGTCTGCCTCTCTCCGTCTGCCTCTCTCCGTCTGCCTCTCTCCGTCTGCCTCTCTCCGTCTGCCTCTCTCCGTCTGCCTCTCTCCGTCTGCCTCTCTCCGTCTGCCTCTCTCCGTCTGCCTCTCTCCGTCTGCCTCTCTCCGTCTGCCTCTCTCCGTCTGCCTCTCTCCGTCTGCCTCTCTCCGTCTGCCTCTCTCCGTCTGCCTCTCTCCGTCTGCCTCTCTCCGTCTGCCTCTCTCCGTCTGCCTCTCTCCGTCTGCCTCTCTCCGTCTGCCTCTCTCCGTCTGCCTCTCTCCGTCTGCCTCTCTCCGTCTGCCTCTCTCCGTCTGCCTCTCTCCGTCTGCCTCTCTCCGTCTGCCTCTCTCCGTCTGCCTCTCTCCGTCTGCGCCTCTCCGTCTGCCTCTCTCCGTCTGCCTCTCTCCGTCTGCCTCTCTCCGTCTGCCTCTCTCCGTCTGCCTCTCTCCGTCTGCCTCTCTCCGTCTGCCTCTCTCCGTCTGCCTCTCTCCGTCTGCCTCTCTCCGTCTGCCTCTCTCCGTCTGCCTCTCTCCGTCTGCCTCTCTCCGTCTGCCTCTCTCCGTCTGCCTCTCTCCGTCTGCCTCTCTCCGTCTGCCTCTCTCCGTCTGCCTCTCTCCGTCTGCCTCTCTCCGTCTGCCTCTCTCCGTCTGCCTCTCTCCGTCTGCCTCTCTCCGTCTGCCTCTCTCCGTCTGCCTCTCTCCGTCTGCCTCTCTCCGTCTGCCTCTCTCCGTCTGCCTCTCTCCGTCTGCCTCTCTCCGTCTGCCTCTCTCCGTCTGCCTCTCTCCGTCTGCCTCTCTCTCTGTCTCTCTGTCTCCCTGCCTGTCTCTCTGTCTCCCTGCCTGTCTCTCTGTCACCCTGCCTGTCTCTCTGTCACCCTGCCTGTCTCTCTGTCACCCTGCCTGTCTCTCTGTCACCCTGCCTGTCTCTCTGTCACCCTGCCTGTCTCTCTGTCACCCTGCCTGTCTCTCTGTCACCCTGCCTGTCTCTCTGTCACCCTGCCTGTCTCTCTCCCTCCCTGTCTGTCTCTCTCCCTCCCTGCCTGTCTCTCTCCCTGTCTGTCTGTCTCTCTCCCTGTCTGTCTGTCTCTCTCCCTGTCTGTCTGTCTCTCTCCCTGTCTGTCTCCCTCCCTCCCTGTCTCCCTCCCTCCCTCCCTCCCTCCCTCCCTCCCTCCCTCCCTCCCTCCCTCCCTCCCTCCCTCCCTCCCTCCCTCCCTCCCTGCCTGCCTGCCTGCCTGCCTGCCTGCCTGCCTCCCTCCCTGCCTGTCTCTCTGTCTCCCTCCCTCCCTTCCTGTCTCCCTCCCTCCCTTTCTGTCTCCCTCCCTCCCTTTCTGTCTCCCTCCCTCCCTGTCTGTCTCCCTCCCTCCCTGCCTGTCTCCCTCCCTCCCTGCCTGTCTCCCTCCCTCCCTGCCTGTCTCCCTCCCTCCCTGCCTGTCTCCCTCCCTCCCTGTCTGTCTCCCTCCCTTCCTGTCTGTCTCCCTCCCTTCCTGTCTGTCTCCCTCCCTTCCTGTCTGTCTCCCTCCCTTCCTGTCTGTCTCCCTCCCTTCCTGTCTGTCTCCCTCCCTTCCTGTCTGTCTCCCTCCCTTCCTGTCTGTCTCCCTCCCTTCCTGTCTGTCTCCCTCCCTTCCTGTCTGTCTCCCTCCCTTCCTGTCTGTCTCCCTCCCTTCCTGTCTGTCTCCCTCCCTTCCTGTCTGTCTCCCTCCCTTCCTGTCTGTCTCCCTCCCTTCCTGTCTGAATGTCTCCCTCCCTGTCTGAATGTCTCCCTCCCTGTCTGTCTCCCTGTCTGAATGCCGTCCGTCCGTCTCCCTCTCTTCCTGTCTCCCTCCCTCTCTTCCTGTCTCTCTCCCTCCCTCCCTTCCTTCCTGTCTCTCTCCCTCCCTCCCTTCCTGTCTGTCTCCCTCCCTCCCTTCCTGTCTGTCTCCCTCCCTCCCTTCCTGTCTGTCTCCCTCCCTCCCTTCCTGTCTGTCTCCCTCCCTCCCTTCCTGTCTGTCTCCCTCCCTCCCTTCCTGTCTGTCTCCTTCCCTCCCTTCCTGTCTGTCTCCCTCCCTCCCTTCCTGTCTGTCTCCCTCCCTCCCTTCCTGTCTGTCTCCCTCCCTCCCTTCCTGTCTGTCTCCCTCCCTCCCTTCCTGTCTGTCTCCCTCCCTCCCTTCCTGTCTGTCTCCCTCCCTCCCTTCCTGTCTGTCTCCCTCCCTCCCTTCCTGTCTGTCTCCCTCCCTCCCTTCCTGTCTGTCTCCCTCCCTTCCTCCCTCCCTCCCTCCCTCCCTCCCTCCCTCCCTCCCTGTCTCCCTCCCTCCCTCCCTCCCTCCCTCCCTCCCTCCCCCCCTCCCTCCCTGTCTCCCTCCCTCCCTCCCTGTCTCCTCTCCCTCCCTGTCTCCCTCCCTCCCTCCCTGTCTCCCTCCCTCCCTCCCTGTCTCCCTCCCTCCCTCCCTGTCTCCCTCCCTCCCTCCCTGTCTCCCTCCCTCCCTCCCTGTCTCCCTCCCTCCCTCCCTGTCTCCCTCCCTCCCTGTCTCCCTCCCTCCCTCCCTCCCTCCCTCCCTCCCTCCCTCCCTCCCTCCCTCCCTCCCTCCCTGTCTCCCTCCCTCCCTGTCTCCCTCCCTCCCTGTCTCCCTCCCTCCCTGTTCCCTCCCTCCCTGTCTCCCTCCCTGTCTCCCTCCCTGTCTCCCTCCCTGTCTCCCTGTCTCCCTCCCTGTCTCCCTGTCTCCCTCCCTCCCTGTCTCCCTGTCTCCCTGTCTCCCTCCCTCCCTGTCTCCCTCCCTCCCTGTCTCCCTCCCTCCCTCCCTCCCTGTCTCCCTGTCTCCCTCCCTGTCTCCCTGTCTGCCTCCCTGTCTGCCTCCCTCCCTCCCTTCCTGTCTGTCTGTCTGCCTCCCTCCCTCCCTTCCTGTCTGTCTGCCTCCCTCCCTCCCTTCCTGTCTGTCTGTCTGCCTCCCTCCCTCCCTTCCTGTCTGTCTGTCTGTCTGCCTCCCTCCCTCCCTCCCTCCCTTCCTGTCTGTCTGTCTGCCTCCCTCCCTCCCTGTCTGTCTGTCTGTCTGCCTCCCTCCCTCCCTTCCTGTCTGTCTGTCTGCCTCCCTCCCTCCCTTCCTGTCTGTCTGTCTGTCTGTCTGCCTCCCTCCCTCCCTTCCTGTCTGTCTGTCTGCCTCCCTCCCTCCCTTCCTGTCTGTCTGTCTGTCTGCCTCCCTCCCTCCCTCCCTCCCTGTCTGTCTGTCTGTCTGTCTCCCTCCCTCCCTCCCTTCCTGTCTGTCTGCCTCCCTCCCTTCCTGTCTGTCTGTCTGTCTGCCTCCCTCCCTCCCTTCCTGTCTGTCTGTCTGCCTCCCTCCCTTCCTGTCTGTCTGTCTGCCTCCCTCCCTCCCTTCCTGTCTGTCTGCCTCCCTCCCTCCCTCCCTTCCTGTCTGTCTGTCTGTCTGTCTGCCTCCCTCCCTCCCTTCCTGTCTGTCTGTCTGTCTGCCTCCCTCCCTCCCTTCCTGTCTGTCTGTCTGCCTCCCTCCCTCCCTTCCTGTCTGTCTGTCTGCCTGCCTCCCTCCCTCTCTCCCTTCCTGTCTGTCTGCCTCCCTCCCTCCCTTCCTGTCTGTCTGTCTGCCTCCCTCCCTTCCTGTCTGTCTGTCTGTCTGCCTCCCTCCCTCCCTCCCTCCCTCCCTCCCTCCCTCCCTCCCTCCCTCCCTCCCTCCCTCCCTCCCTCCCTCCCTCCCTCCCTGTCTGTCTGTCTGTCTGTCTGTCTGTCTGCCTCCCTCCCTCCCTTCCTGTCTGTCTGTCTGTCTGTCTGTCTGTCTGCCTCCCTCCCTCCCTTCCTGTCTGTCTGTCTGTCTGCCTCCCTCCCTTCCTCCCTCCCTCCCTTCCTGTCTGTCTGTCTGTCTGCCTCCCTCCCTCCCTCCCTTCCTGTCTGTCTGCCTCCCTCCCTCCCTTCCTGTCTGTCTGTCTGCCTCCCTCCCTCCCTTCCTGTCTGTCTGTCTGTCTGCCTCCCTCCCTCCCTTCCTGTCTGTCTGTCTGCCTCCCTCCCTCCCTCCCTCCCTTCCTGTCTGTCTGTCTGCCTCCCTCCCTCCCTTCCTGTCTGTCTGTCTGTCTGCCTCCCTCCCTCCCTTCCTGTCTGTCTGTCTGCCTCCCTCCCTCCCTCCCTCCCTCCCTCCCTTCCTGTCTGTGTCTGTCTGTCTGTCTGTCTGTCTGTCTGCCTCCCTCCCTCCCTTCCTGTCTGTCTGTCTGTCTGCCACCCTCCCTCCCTCCCTTCCTGTCTGTCTGTCTGCCTCCCTCCCTCCCTTCCTGTCTGTCTGTCTGCCTCCCTCCCTCCCTTCCTGTCTGTCTCCCTCCCTCCCTCCCTCCCTTCCTGTCTGCCTCCCTCCCTCCCTCCCTCCCTCCCTCCCTCCCTCCCTTCCTTCCTCCCTCCCTCCCTTCCTCCCTCCCTCCCTTCCTGTCTGCCTCCCTGTCTCCCTCCCTTCCTGTCTGTCTCCCTCCCTTCCTGTCTGTCTCCCTCCCTTCCTGTCTGTCTCCCTCCCTCCCTCCCTTCCTGTCTGCCTCCCTCCCTCCCTGCCTCCCTTCCTCCCTGCCTCCCTTCCTGTCTGCCTCCCTCCCTCCCTCCCTTCCTGTCTGCCTCCCTCCCTACCTCCCTTCCTGTCTGTCTCCCTCCCTCCCTCCCTTCCTGTCTGTCTCCCTCCCTCCCTCCCTCCCTCCCTCCCTCCCTCCCTCCCTCCCTCCCTCCCTCCCTCCCTCCCTCCCTCCCTCCCTCCCTCCCTCCCTCCCTTCTTGTCTGCCTCCCTCCCTTCCTGTCTGTCTCCTTCCCTCCCGCCCTTCCTGTCTGTCTCCTTCCCTCCCGCCCTTCCTGTCTGTCTCCTTCCCTCCCTCCCTCCCTTCCTGTCTGTCTCCTTCCCTCCCTCCCTCCCTTCCTGTCTGTCTCCCTCCCTCCCTCCCTTCCTGTCTGCCTCCCTCCCTCCCTGCCTCCCTTCCTGTCTGCCTCCCTCCCTTCCTGTCTGCCTCCCTCCCTCCCTCCCTTCCTGTCTGTCTCCCTCCCTCCCTCCCTTCCTGTCTGTCTCCCTCCCTCCCTCCCTTCCTGTCTGCCTCCCTCCCTCCCTCCCTCCCTCCCTCCCTTCTTGTCTGCCTCCCTCCCTTCCTGTCTGTCTCCTTCCCTCCCGCCCTTCCTGTCTGTCTCCTTCCCTCCCGCCCTTCCTGTCTGTCTCCTTCCCTCCCTGTCTCCTTCCCTCCCTTCCTGTCTCCTTCCCTCCCTCCTTTCCTGTCTCCTTCCCTCCCTCGCTCCCTGTCTCCCTCGCTCCCTGTCTCCCTCCCTCCCTCCGTCTCCCTCCATCCCTGTCTCCCTCCGCTCCCCTCCTTCCCTCCCTCGTCTCCCTGTCCTCCCTCCCTCCGTCTCCCTCCCTCCGTCTCCCTCCCTCCCTCCCTCCCTCTCCCTTCCTCCCTCCCTCCGTCTCTCTCCCTCCCTCCCTCCGTCTCTCTCCCTCCCTCCCTCCGTCTCTCTCCCTCCCTCCCTCCGTCTCTCTCCCTCCCTCCCTCCGTCTCTCTCCCTCCCTCCCTCCGTCTCTCTCCCTCCCTCCTTCCGTCTCTCTCCCTCCCTCCTTCCGTCTCTCTCTCTCCCTCCCTCCGTCTCTCTCCCTCCCTCCGTCTCTCTCCCTCCCTCCGTCTCTCTCCCTCCCTCCGTCTCTCTCCCTCCCTCCGTCTCTCTCCCTCCCTCCGTCTCTCTCCCTCCCTCCGTCTCTCTCCCTCCCTCCGTCTCTCTCCCTCCCTCCGTCTCTCTCCCTCCCTCCGTCTCTCTCCCTCTGTCTGCCTCTCTCTGTCTGCCTCTCTCTGTCTGCCTCTCTCTGTCTGCCTCTCTCTGTCTGTCTCTCTCTCTGTCTGTCTCTCTGTCTGTCTGTGTCTCCCTGCCTGTCTGTCTCCCTGCCTGTCTGTCTCCCTGCCTGTCTGTCTCCCTGCCTGTCTGTCTCCCTGCCTGTCTGTCTCCCTGCCTGTCTGTCTCCCTGCCTGTCTGTCTCCCTGCCTGTCTGTCTCCCTGCCTGTCTGTCTCCCTGCCTGTCTGTCTCCCTGCCTGTCTGTCTCCCTGCCTGTCTGTCTCCCTGCCTGTCTGTCTCCCTGCCTGTCTGTCTCCCTGCCTGTCTGTCTCCCTGCCTGTCTGTCTCCCTGCCTGTCTGTCTCCCTGCCTGTCTGTCTCCCTGCCTGTCTGTCTCCCTGCCTGTCTGTCTCCCTGCCTGTCTGTCTCCCTGCCTGTCTGTCTCCCTGCCTGTCTGTCTCCCTGCCTGTCTGTCTCCCTGCCTGTCTGTCTCCCTGCCTGTCTGTCTCCCTGCCTGTCTGTCTCCCTGCCTGTCTGTCTCCCTGCCTGTCTGTCTCCCTGCCTGTCTGTCTCCCTGCCTGTCTGTCTCCCTGCCTGTCTGTCTGCCTCCCTGCCTGCCTGTCTGTCTGCCTCCCTGCCTGCCTGTCTGTCTGCCTCCCTGCCTGTCTGTCTGTCTGCCTCCCTGCCTGTCTGTCTGTCTGCCTCCCTGCCTGTCTGTCTGTCTGCCTCCCTGCCTGTCTGTCTGCCTCCCTGCCTGTCTGTCTGCCTCCCTGCCTGTCTGTCTGCCTCCCTGCCTGTCTGTCTGCCTCCCTGCCTGTCTGTCTGCCTCCCTGCCTGTCTGTCTGCCTCCCTGCCTGTCTGTCTGCCTCCCTGCCTGTCTGTCTCCCTGCCTGCCTGTCTGTCTCCCTGCCTGCCTGTCTGTCTCCCTGCCTGTCTGTCTCCCTCCCTGTCTCCCTTTCTCTCTCCCCCTCCCTTCCTTTCTCGAGGTTTCCAGATACTAGTGGGATTGTACACTAGTGCCCCGAGTTGAAATTAAACCAAGTAAATTGTGGTTCCTCACAGCAGGATGAAGAGGATGCTACAGCATGCTGGAATTTTCAGCTCTGGTATTTTCCCCTCCCCCAGTGGTAGTGGAGGAAAGCATGAGCTGTGTTGTACAAAAGCAAAATACTGTGGATGCCGGAAATCTGAAATACAGAGCAAATGCTGGAAATACTCAGCAGCAATGTTCCCGTTAATTTTTTCCGGGTACACGGCCCATTCCGAGTCCCACGTAGCCGGGGTTTTCCTATTGGGCCAGCAAGCGGCCTGCACGGGAGCTGTGCAGCACCGCAGCTTAATCGGAATATTGCTCAGCGAGTCAGGCAGGATCTGTGGAGAGAAACAGAGTTAACGTTTCAGGCCGATGACCCTTCGTCAGAACTGGCTGTGTCATATGTTGCATAGAGCAGAGGGTTCATGTCCCGGTCTCGGAGTTAACTTGTGCAGAGAGACTGCAGGTAAGAACAAGACGAAAGTGTAAAGGAGACAAACTAAGATTCGAGAGATGATTGAGGGGGAACCCAACAGACTAAAAAGAAATAAAGACTTGCATTTATACAACGTCGTTCACAACCTCAGGATGTCCCAAAGCGCTTTACAACCAAAGAAGTACGTTCTGAAGTGTAGTCACTGTAGGATGTGGATGAAATACTCCTTGCACCATAAAGTCACAAGGCAGTCAGAGAGAGAACGGGGGTTGGTGATGAGTCCAGTTAGAGCAGTTCAGCACTTCTCCATTCAGTGATGGTGTTCAGTAATCAGTAAGGAGGGATGTGAGGATGACGGGGGTGGAGGTGAGCATTAAAATGCCGTTGGATGCTAGGTGGGGGAGTTGGGATTTGATGGGCCAAAAGGCCTCATCAGTTGTTGTAGATTTTAGAACAGTTTCCTAAATTCCAATTAGGACTGAAAAAATGGTTGAGATTCATACATCCTGGGAAAACATGTAATTTAATCCTTTGGATCAAGTCTTATAATCTTTTGTATGTCACAGATTGCTACCCCACTCGATCTAACATCTTGTGCATTGAAGATTCTTCCGTCAATGTTTGGGGGAAGTTGCGATGTAAAGATTGGGCCATTGTTGTCTGTCTGTTTCTCCTTGTTTAGGAAGGAGAGGTGTATGCAATCGAGACTTTCGGCAGCACAGGGAAAGGTGTTGTTCACGATGACATGGACTGTTCTCACTATATGAAGAACTTTGACGTTGGCCATGTACCAATAAGGTAAGTCTGCAAATATTTTGCACCAGATGTTCAGTATAATTTTCACCATGTTTGTATTAATTCAAA
Source organism: Pristiophorus japonicus (assembly GCF_044704955.1). Classification (NCBI taxonomy): domain Eukaryota; kingdom Metazoa; phylum Chordata; class Chondrichthyes; family Pristiophoridae; genus Pristiophorus; species Pristiophorus japonicus. Next base: position 76,176,552 of record NC_091989.1, on the reverse strand, counting down.
AATTAAAATCCCTCTACACTATGGAGCTGTAAGCAGGCTTTGGGTCCAGGTATTGCTGCAATTTAGCAAATGGAACCATTTCATTATTTCTGCACTTTGCACTGGGTAAACCCTTAGTTCAGGAAAAGTGTGATCGGTCTGCCAATGTTGCCTAGAAGAGACTGCTTGGGGTTTAATATTAAACTCTTAAAGACCGTGCTCGCCTAGTAACACACACCCTACCAACTGATCTATAAATAAGAGTCGATGGAGTCAAGTTTGCGCTATATTAATCCCATCGTTGCATTAAAAGAGAGCTTTAGTTTTCCCCTCTTACCAAAGGCCTGGAGTTTTCGCTGAACCCTTCGCCTGAAATTGGCCAAACCAGTGCAAAGGATTGTGAGGTTTTAAGCGCGAATTATGTTCAGCGCCACTAGAGTTTCCGCGCTAGTTTAAAAAGCATCACATTACAAGCTGGCTCCGCCCATAAAGCCAGCCCCGCCCCCAGGTCGAATGTATCCCCATTGGGAGTTTCTGCTAATTGTGTGAAGTTTGCAGACTTCAGGAAGGCCCCAAAAATTAAGCTTTTTAGGCGCAAGGACATTTAAAAACATAAGAAATAGGAACAGGAGTAGGCCATACGGCCCCTCGAGCCTGCTCCGCCATTCAATAAGATCATGGCTGATCTGATCATGTATTCAGCTCCCCTTCCCTGTCCGCTCCCCATAACCTCTTATCCCCCTATCATTTAAGAAACTGTCTATTTCTGTTTTAAATATATTCAATGTCCCAGCTTCCACAGTTCTCTGAGGCAGCAAATTCCACAGATTTAAGGAGAAATTTCTCCTCATCTGTTTTAAATGGGCAGCCCCTTATTCTAAGATCATGTCCTCTAGTTCTAGTCTTCCCCCATCAGTGGAAAAATCCTCTTTCCATCCACCTTGTCAAGCCCCCTCATAATCTTAATACGTTTCAATAAGATCACCTCTCATTCTTCTGAATTCCAATGAGTAGAGGCCCAACCTACTCAACCTTTCCTCATAAGTCAACCCCCTCATCCCCGGAATTAACTTAGTGAACCTTCTCTGAACTGCCTCCAAAGCAAGTATATCTTTTCGTAAATATGGAAACCCAAAACTGCACGCAGTATTCCAGGTGTGGCCTCACCAATATCTTTTATAATTGTAGCAAGACTTCCCTGCTTTTTTTATACTCCATTCCCTTTGCAATAAAGGCCATGATTCCATTGGCCTTCCTAATCACTTGCTGTACATGCATACCATCCTTTTGTGTTTCATCCACAAGTACCCCCAGGTCCCGCTGTACTGCAGCACTTTGCAATCTTTCTCCATTTAAATAATAACTTGCTCTTTGATTTTTTTTTCTGCCTCTCACTTTCCAATATTATACTTGATCTGCCAAATTTTTGCCCACTCACTTAGCCTGTGTCCTTTTGCAGATTTTTTGTGTCCTCCTCACACATTGATTTTCCTCCCATCTTTGTATCGTCAGCAAACTTGGCTATGTTGCACAGAGTCCCTTCTTCCGAGTCGTTAATGTAGATTGTAAATAGTTGGGGACCCAGCACTGATCCCTGCAGCACCCCACTAGTTACTGGTTGCCAATCAGAGATGAACCATTTATCCCAACTCTCGATTCTCTGTTAGTTAGCCAATCCTCTATCCATGCTAATATATTACCTCCAACCCCGTGACCTTTTATCTTGTGCAGTAACCTTTTATGTGGCACCTTGTCAAATGCCTTCTGGAAGTCCAAATACATCATCATCATCGTCAGTCCCTCGGAATCGAGAAAGACTTGCTTCCACTCCTGAAGTGGTGGCTGAACAGTCCAATACGAGAGCCACAGGCTCTTCACAGGTGGGACAGATAGTCGTTGAGGGAAGGGTGGGTGGGACAGGTTTGCCGCACGCTCCTTCCGTTGCCTGCGCTTGATTTCTGCACGCTCTCGGCGATGAGACTCGAGGTGCTCAGCGCCCTCTCGGGTGCACTTCCTCCACTTAGGACGGTCTTGGGCCAGGGACTCCCAGATGTCAGTGGGAATGTTGCACTTTATCAAGGATAACGTTTTAAAGGGCTGCCCGATTGCGCGGGTTCAATATGCTCGGCGATATGTAAATGAGTTTGGCTGGAAACGCGAGGGGAATAAACCCGTGCAAGTTGTGCCCAAAGCGGAAACTACCCCGAATTGTTCAAAGCAGAATGGATATTACAGTAAGAGCTGGTGTGGTCTGCTTCCTCTGAAACCCGCACCAGGGAAAAGGTTTTGAACTGATCGCTGTTCCCCTCACTGGGCTGCTGCTCGTTTGTTGCTGAGTAAGCGACGTGTGGCTTCACGATTGATTGCTTCAGCTTTGTCCAACAATTCTTCTTTAACTATGGACAGATGATGTGTAAACAGTTCCCTTGTTAAACTGATCAATCAATGTTGTTTGTCGTGCTGTGTTTCTCTAGACTGCCACGAGCAAAACACCTCCTGAATGTCATCAATGAGAACTTTGGGACACTTGCTTTCTGCCGCCGATGGCTTGACCGTTTGGGTGAGAGCAAATACCTCATGGCCTTGAAGAATCTGTGTGATCTGGGTATAGTGGATCCATACCCTCCGCTGTGCGATATCAAAGGCTCGTACACGGCACAGTTCGAGCACACCATCCTGCTTCGCCCAACGTGTAAAGAGGTGGTGAGCCGCGGGGACGATTACTGAGCACATCCAGCGTTTGGCTTTGCTGAGAGAGGCTGTGCGAAAGGTTCCACCTGCAGCGTTCTCCAGCCAGTTTGTTTTAGTAATGGACCGGGTTTACGTTTGCCATGTTTTAGAGGATGGCAATAGGGTGGAGGAGCTTGTATTTCCACCCATCACAAAAATTTTTAATAAAAGGTTTCTGGTGTCTAGGAACTTTTTTATGTTGATGGGACTTTCTCCTTTCACTTACCTGCTGATGGATTAATACCTTATGTTGGCATTTCTGAGTGGATTCTGATTATCTCCCCCACAAAATGGATTAATGTAGAAAGTCTCATTGGGTACTGGTATTTCCAGAGTGTGGGGTGCTGCTTGCTGTAGAAATGCACCTCCCATACAGAGGTTCCACTTCCCCCAATCGTTCCCAGACGCTCCTTTTTATATAGAAAGCGGTGTTGAATATAACTGTTCTGCCAATACCTGCACTCGCAACTGTTTCTTCTAAAGTCCCTGGCAAACAATTTAATACAAATAAAGATGAATTTGCACAGTGTGTGGCTGATGCCCCCGAGTAACATCTTTGAGTATGTCACAATGCAGAGAGAAAGGAAATACCTGAGCTTGTTTTTCTGCCATTTCAGATTTGTTTAATTTTTATTAACTATATTTGTATACTGAGATAATTCACAAGCACAGGCTGATTCAGGGCCTCCCAACTGATGCACAACCTGTCTGAACAGCCAGTGAAATTTGTAAATCACCAATCCAATTCCTATCGGTTTTACTAAATGCAATTCTTGTGATTTCATTGTTGCTGACACTGGGCCCTTTACCAACATGGGGAATTTGACTCAGGGCCCTTTACTGACCTGGGGATGGGGCGGGTTGATTCTGGGCTGCAGTTGTAGCCTGGCCAAGGTTGTGCAGGAGGCTGGTATGAAGCACTGAGAAAGAAAGGTCGAGTCTTAATATTTTAAGACTGATGTAATCCTATTATAAAGGAGTGGGAGATTGTAGTTGGAATTTGTAAGCACTAGTTAAATTAAAAACCTTTTAAACCACCCTAACACTTAAGAGTGGGTTGTGTGAATTTTCACTCATTCATCCTGTGGAAAAGGTTGTAGGGTCTTTTACTGAATGAATGGTGAATGAGTGCTGTCTGCACCTGGAGCACAATCCGAGTGCAGGCCCGTGGAGTGGACGACAGATTGGTGAACCAACGTGAGGCAACGTTACACTCAGGCTGTCATTCAGCCTTTAACCACTTTGTGTCTCTTTACTGGGCGTTCAAGCTTTAAAATATATGATAAAATGCTTAAGTTGTGTCCACTTTTGTGGTTCCATGTACATCAAGATGATTGTGTGCGCAGTTCTGATAACACATTATTTCTGGACAAACTGAAATGGACAGAACCGTCATTTCTTCAATTATCTTTTGGATCTTCCCCAGTCAGATTCAATCATGGCTCAGTGAACAGCACGCTCACCTGATTCACAAGTTGAGTGTTCAAGCCCCACTCCAGGGACTTGAGAACATAAGCCAGGCTGCCACTCAAGTGCAGTTTGTGGGACCTTGCTGTGCACAGATTGGCTGCTGCTTATGTCGGGTAACTGTTGAGAACTGGTGTTAGTGGATAGCAATCACACCCAAGTTAGAAGGTTGTTCAAAGCCCACTCGAGATTTGAGCATCTAGGCTAACTCTTCTGTGCTCCGTTGGCACTATTCAGAGAAGAGTGGGGGAGTTCTCCCTGGTGTCCTGCCCAATATTTAGCCTTCAACCAACATCACAAACTCATTATCACATTGCTGTTTGTGCAAATGGCAGCTACATTTGTGAAGTGCCTTTCAGCCAATGATATTTTTCTTCAATCCTTGTAGTTTGAAGGCCACTGCATATAAAACTTAACCTGGCTGGAAACTCAGTGCCAGGTTAATGAATATTAGAAACACCTCAGTAAGGTCCCAATGTGAGTCACAAACAATGTTACTGGAGACCTGCTCTGCTGCACGGACCTAGTGCGCAAACATCGCAGTGTGAGTTGGGCCCTCGGCTCTTCTGGGTCCCATACCCTCATTTGCCGCGATTACTAGTGGATGAGTCAACATCAAGACATATTAAGGGACCGCCTATAATGATGATGACTAAGTCCAAACACTTGTTTGTTTAAATTGGTACATATTGCATTTTTTTTATAAATGTAAATGTAAAAGTTAAACCCAAAATCTGAGCAGGGATGGTTGTAACTTTAATTTGATGCAAGTTTATCATAACTGCTCTGCTTTTCAATTCTATCCCTCTAGAAATGAACTCCCAGTGCTTCTTGCTTTTTATGGTCTCAGTAACACTGATCTGTAGCCCCAGCTTCTTCCTCCACTTCATTTGGCCACGCACTTTCCAAGGAGTACATGGCTCCAACCAAAATTTATTACCTTGCACTTTTCAATATTGCCAATTACACACCTATTTAAATTCATGGGAAACAGTTTGACAGTGACAATATGTTTTAAACTTAAGATAGAAATGTAGTGTGGTCAGTACTTAGCATTGCAGTCTCTTACAGACCACTGCCTCAACTTAAAAGTTGTCATTCTTAGAACTGCAAAAATCGTCTTATCGTGTGCATTCTCAGCACTCTGGAATGTACCAATAGTTACTGTTTCACTTCCTCAGAGGATACAGGCATGTTCATTGTTGAGTAGGTGACGATGCTGAAATCAGCTGCATGTTTTTTTCCCCACTACTTCCAGGACAGTGTGTGAATTCCCAACTAAGAGCAGGCGTTTAGCCAAGTGGTTATGTCACCCCAGGGCTTGAGTTCAAATCTCGCCATGGCAATGTGAAATTGAACTCAAATTAGTAACTGTGGACTGGCATAAAACACAACTGGTTCACTAATGTCCTTTGGGGAAGGTAACTTGCTGGTGCAGAATGACTGGCCAGCTGCAAAGCTAGCCTAATTCCACTACAAAGACACAGAAAGCTTGGTGTCCAAACTGATCGGAATAACAAAGTAATAAATCAACTAACTACAATGTGGTGTGACAATGCTCTCTGTCACTTTGTATTCCTTGGTTATGGAGAAGTGTTTGTACGTACTAGCGAACACCACTCAGTGCTTGGGCATCTAGGCGCTAACCATGGCAAAGACTAAATCATCAAGCAGTGATCCGATCCAATTATCCTTTGCACCCTGGTTTAGTGATTGATTCAGTCTCGGAGCAGATTTAAAAGACAATACAAGGTCCCTCAAGTTAATCATCCGTACACTTGGTGAAAAGTTCAATTGAAAAATTAACAGCAGAGGCATGGAACAAGTGCCTGAGGCTTCACTGTTCTGTTCACTGAAATCTGTATCCCTTGTACCGAAGTTTGCACCTGGAGGCACAACAAATTTAAGGATCCCTTTGGAGGATAAGACATAGCCAGCAGTTTCTCTGGAATGTGTAATTAGAACCACAGTGCCTACATAATCAAGTGATTTTGCAATATGTAAACCGAGCCATCCAGACAGGAGAGCACTCACTCTCTCAGGTTAAGACCGACTGCCCCATTCCCATGCCATAGATGGGGCTTTGTGTCTAGGTTACAGATTGTTAACAGGTATTTTGGGTATGAAGTGAATAGTGACAGTGTCGTGACTTCTGGATTTCGTCCACTGATGTCATTTGTCACACACACACACACACACCCCGAGCTTTCCGAGAAATCAACCAGGTCTCGGGAGACGAGAGAGAGAACGTGGCATGGGTGTAAAGGAGGTGGGGTTGGAAGAATATGATCAGTCTTTCCCAGAGTTTCTCTCCCCCCAGTATCTCACTCTGCCCACTCTCTCTCCCCTAGCCCCAGTCTCTCCTATTTCCCCACCCCACAGAAGGCCACGAAAATGTTAGTGTAGATAATCACAGCGATATTTTACCCAAAGCCCAAGAAGCAGCTCCCTGAGCTCCACGCGTTTCGGCCCTACTTCCTCGGATATCGCAAAAAAGGAGCGCAGTCCAAGACGCGCATGCGCAGAATGACAAAGTTGTTGCAAATAATCACTCAGTAAATTTAAAGGGAAGTAACACTCGCAGCTCCCGTTTATTTAAAAAGATAAGTTTATTGAGGTAAAGTATCTAGAAGTTGAGGTAACAATTTTGCATAGTATTACTTTATGACCACCAAAATTTTACAACTAACATGAATAAGTTTGTCCATTAACAAAATCAGGTTTAAAGCTATGATTTTTCTATTCTATAAAATGCTGCTATGTCACATAGCTCAACCTGTTTATTAAAGCTAGGTGCACATACATGCAAAAATCCATGTGTTATAGTATCTGCATATTTAACAAATACAGTAGGACCTCAAACAAAAACCTTGGCTGAGAGACCGCTTTCACTTTTCCCTGCCCTATAATTTTGGCACAACCATATTAAACTATAACTTCATACTTGTTTTTACTGTAACTTACATATAAAGGTTTAGAAAAATATCCTCGTCTCCAAGAATGAAAGACTAAAACAATTATTCCAAAAGTTTAGCAAAAATTAGACTATGTTTGAGTGGACAGAATTCAATAACCCCAGGATAGAGACTGGCCAATATTGAGCCCTCAAACCCAATCCAAGAAAACACAAAGCAGCACAGACTATTAAAGAATACTTTTCAACTGCTGAAGGGTTTATTTTTTAAATAATCAGACCATTGGCAGTACAGCATCAGATCCAGGCATGACATACTACATGAGGTTGGGAAGGTTGATGTGATTTTATAAAAGGTAAAAGACCAACCCTTGCCGGGACAATGAAGTCACTAGAAGTGATATGTAGGACAGCACCAAAAACCCCATGAAAAATTAAATCAAACAAGTTGTCATGGATGATGTATAGTGATCAAATACTCACCAGACCGAGGTACTTTGCAACTCCGTGTACTTTCAATAAGAGTCAAATCACGAGGTCAGAAGTTAACATTAATAATTTGGAGCTACGGTACGGTGGATTCACAACCATTCCCAAACCCAGCCACATCACTGGGGAAGAGCTAGGGGGCGAGGCAGATAAAGATTAGGGAGTCACAGCCAGGCTGGTCACACTGCAACCTGGCAGCAATGCCGGGAGCGACAAGAGAGGGGCCGGACCCGGGGAGAGGAGGGCTGGATCCAGGCGAGGGGGAGAAATGCTGATCCAAAGCAGACATTAAATGCCCTGCTCCTACGACAGGTTTCTCTATCCGTGGAGTTCAATATGAATTTAAATTCAGACCTATTGACCCTTTTTATTTTAGGAATTTCATGTATTCTTACTATGAAATATATACACTAACACGGAGCTGGAAATTCACCAAATTAAAACAAACATTGAAACTTTCAAAACACTGGTCAACTGACAATGGGCTGATTTGGGTGTCTTTACACATACACACACACTAGAATTTAACAAATAAAAGTCTGTGTAGGGGCTTGCTTCACCTCGTGATTGGCGAATACTCTCAGGATTTGCATATAAAAATCACGGAACAAAAAGGAACAAGTTACCGTTGTGTTTAATCTTACACTGCAAGCAAATACATTATTGCACATTTACCCAAAACACAGTATGGGTGCTCGGTGGGTTCAGCCGCTGGCCCCGTCACAACACATTAATACTGAACAGTCAGTGTGCACCGATTTGGCCAGAGATCGGCACAGGCTTGGAGGGATTGTGTGGTTGGTATTTTAAACCTTCAAAGTTCCACAGCAGAAGGGTTTACATCCGTCCCCTTTAACAAATGCCTGCCTGGTTTCCACAACCAAGTCTGAGTCACCAATGGTCACACTGCTGTTTGGGATGTTTCTCTGCGGTAAAGGCGCTATATAAATGCAACCTATTGTTGTTTCTACATTCAAACAAGTACATCTCCCGCACATTACATTCAAGGTCAGACTTCCCACTCCACTGAGATTTCACCATTCTTGGTTAAAGACAGATTTTGTTACTGCAAGGTACAGGTTAGAACTGCATAAAATCAACCAGAAGGATGGCTCAAGACAGTCACAATGCGACAAAGATCATTGCATTTTTAAAGGGCAAATCGGCTAACTTTGAAGCAGAGGAAGATACAGAGGTGTGAGGAGAAACGTTTAAATGTTGCTGTTCAGAGAGATTTGGGTGTCCTCATACAGGAAACACAGAAAGTGAGTTGCAGGTAACAGCAAGCAATAAGGGAGGCAAATGGCATGTTGTCCTTTATTGCAAGGGGGTTGGAGTATAAGAGTAAGGAAGTTTTGCTACAATTGTACAGGGCCTTGGTGAGACCACACCTGGAGTACTGTGCACAGGTTTGCTCTCCTTATCTAAGGAAGGATATACTTACCTTGGAGGTGGTGCAACAAAGGTTCACTAGATTGATTCCTGGGATGAGAGGGCTGTCCTATGATGAGAGATTGTGTAGAATGGGCCTATACTCTCTGAAGTTTAGAAGAATGAGGTGTGATCTCACTGAAACGTACAAGATTCTGAAGGGGCTTGACAGGGTAGATGCTGAGAGGTTGTTTCCCCTGGCTGGTGTCTAGAACCAGGGGGCACAGTCGCAGGATAAGGGATCGGCCATTTAGGACAGAGATGAGGAGAACTTTCTTCACTCAGAGGGTTGTGAATCTTTAGAATTCTTTACCCCAGAGGGCTGTGATGCTGAATCTCTAAATATATTCAAGGCTGAGATAGATAGATTATTGGGGTCTAGGGGAATCAAGGGATATGGGGATAATGCAGGAAAGTGAAGTTGAGGTCAATGATCAGCCATGATTAAATGTAGTATCTCCAAATTTGCGGATGACACTAAGTTGGGTGGCAGTGTGAGCTGCGAGGAGGATGCTATGAGGCTGCAGAGTGACTTGGATAGGTTAGGTGAGTGGGCAAATGCATGGCAGATGAAGTATAATGTGGATAAATGTGAGGTTATCCACTTTGGTGGTAAAAACAGAGAGACAGACTATTATCTGAATGGTGACAGATTAGGAAAAGGGGAGGTGCAACGAGACCTGGGTGTCATGGTACATCAGTCATTGAAGGTTGGCATGCAGGTACAGCAGGCGGTTAAGAAAGCAAATGGCATGTTGGCCTTCATAGCGAGGGGATTTGAGTACAGGGGCAGGGAGGTGTTGCTACAGTTGTACAGGGCCTTGGTGAGGCCACACCTGGAGTATTGTGTACAGTTTTGGTCTCCTAACTTGAGGAAGGACATTCTTGCTATTGAGGGAGTGCAGCGAAGGTTCACCAGACTGATTCTCGGGATGGTGGGACTGACCTATCAAGAAAGACTGGATCAACTGGGCTTGTATTCACTGGAGTTCAGAAGAATGAGAGGGGACCTCATAGAAACGTTTAAAATCCTGACGGGTTTAGACAGGTTAGATGCAGGAAGAATGTTCCCAATGTTGGGGAAGTCCAGAACCAGGGGTCACAGTCTAAGGATAAGGGGTAAGCCATTTAGGACCGAGATGAGGAGAGACTTCTTCACCCAGAGAGTGGTGAAGCTGTGGAATTCTCTGCCACAGAAAGTGGTTGGGGCCAATTCACTAAATATATTCAAAAGGGAGTTAGATGAAGTCCTTACTACTTGGGGGATCAAGGGGTATGGCAAGAAAGCAGGAAGGGGGTACTGAAGTTTCATGTTCAGCCATGAACTCATTGAATGGCGGTGCAGGCTAGAAGGGCCGAATGGCCTGCTCCTGCACCTATTTTCTATGTTTCTATGATCTTATTGAATGGCGGAGCAAGCTCGAGGGGCCGTATGGCCTACTCCTGCTTCTATTTCTTATGTTTTGGATTTCTTCATCAAAGAGTTGGCACAGATGTGATGGGCCAAATTGGCATTGTGTGTTGCAAACACCTATGGCTCTATCACTGATGACAACCTTCCAGGGACTCGAGGAGTAGAGTTACGCTGCAGCCTCGGTGTAAGCTGCACCTTGCTGCCTTTACAATCTGTGCTGTACTTTCACATCTTTCTCCAAATTCTCTGCAACTTTTCTGCCTGCTCTCACATGGCCACAAGTCTCAGACACTGGGAGCATGCTGGTCACAGTCAATGTTTAAGGTCTGGTTCTGCTTTACTTCGATGAGATACATATTAGCATTGGTCAAATATACTGTGACAATATTTGAACAAATAATATCCAATGTCACAGGCTGGCAGGATAGATGCATGTACCTAAACAAAGCACAACGTGTTGAAGATGGGAATACAGGGTACAGTATCAGTGCTTATGTTACTGGGCCAGTGATCCAGAGGCCCAGACTAATCCGGAGACACGGGTACAAATCCCACCACTTGCATTCAGTTAATTAAATAATTCCGGAATAAAAATGCAGTAATAATGACCATGAAACTATCGGATTATCAGAAAAACCCAACTGGTTCACTAAGTTCCTAGGGAAGGAAATCTGCCGTCCTTACCTGGTCTGGCCTACATGTGACTCCAGACCCACAGCAATTAACTGGCCTCTGAAATGTCTAGCAAGCCACAGTTGTAAAATAACAAACTGCTGTAAAGAACATGGACTGCAGTGGCTCACCAGCACCTTCTCAAGAGCAATAAATGCTGGCCTTGCCCAGGAACAAACAAACAAACAAAAAATTCCAGTATATTGAAAAACTGGTCTTTTTTCTTAAGAACATAAATTATATGCCCAGGTATCATTTCAGGATGTTTCGGGGAAGGAGGTGCAGAGAACAGCAGGGAGCACAGACAAGGCCAAGCGCCCTGACTGAAGGCTGGCCAGAGTGGAGAATGTTGGGAGTTCATGTGGGCACTCTGCTATCAGTGCTCGCTGGGTTCAGTCCCTGGCTCCCCCACAATACATTCTTACAGTCCATAGAGACAAACAGCACTGTCAGCTGCCGTCATTCCCAATTTCAGCAGTTAGGTGGCAGCACCAAACTAACATAAAATATAAAAAGACTCCAGACGATGTGTTATAGGAAGGCAGGAAGGACAAGGGTCTCCGATAGTAGTGGAGGTAGACATAGGATCAGAGGAGTCACTAAGTGATAAAAGACCAAGGTCCATCTCGTTCCCCTTCAATCAGCCTGGTAGTCACATGATAGATTGTATAATGTGACTACCAGGCATCACATGGTAGTTCCAGCAATCAATCTCTACCAATGAGTCTACAACAGACCAATGTTCCCCCAAGGTGCACAGCTGCCTATTGCAAGGTTCCGTGCAGGCTGCTCACCAGCTGCTGCTGTTGGTGGAGATATGGAGCACGCGCAGCAAATTTAAAGGTCCCGCGCATCAATGTCCTCCCTAATGTTTTTTGGGTGCGCGGCCCCTTTAAGGACTGCGCGGCCCATTCAAACTACCGTGGTTTGAGCCATTTAAAAGCCTGTGAGCTGGCTGCGCAGGGCCTGCAGAGCGCTGAGCAGCTTAAAGGGAACATTGTTGTGCGGGGAAAAAAATCAAATTCGAGGGAACACTGCAAGAGAGCCAGACACGAAGCGAGGGAAACCCCAGTGGTGAAGAGCGTTGGGAACCACAGGCCCACAGTCACAAGCGCAGGCCGTATTCTCTGGGTCTACTGTTCTGGACACGGTGAAACAGCTCGGCATGGTCGACATTATCCAGACCCTTTACAATCCGAAAAACAATCATATCACCTCTCAACCGTCTCCTTCCCAGTGAGAACATGTATATACTCGCTCATCACAATCCCTCCAGCCCCTCAGACAGTTTCCAGTGACCTCCTCACTGCCAAGACCAGAGATATTCATTCGGGACTCTATTTTTAAAGTTACTTTAAAAAAAAAAGTTACTTGTCTTCAGATTCAATCAGTATTTTTTAAATGAAATTAGATCCCAATGCAAGGTGGAGGTGTAAAGAAAGTGGATACCAGTTCATGTGACCGGCCTTATTCATCATTTTAAAAGAGGTCTTTCCGTTCTAGAACAATGACAGCCAGTAGAAGGGACTCAGAAAAACACGAGAATAAAATTAAAGATCACTTTTCCATTTCAAAGTTTTGGAGAGAGGCTGTCCTGTGAGTTTCTGCTGGTTGGGCTTAACCAGAGCGTGTGCAGTACAACAAAGGATCATCTCTACATTGCAGATAAAATGGAAAAGTAGAGCTTTAACCAAAGAACCCTGCACATACAATAAAGCCCATTACTGGACAGGGAATCTGCCAACATCACACACATACAGTTCAGTGTTGGATCAATGGCGAACAGGTAAGCTAGTTTGATTTATTTTTTTTAAAAAGACCGACAGGGTAGAAACATTAACGCTACATCAAACAATGAATTGCCTATCAATTGGAGAGAGGGCTCGAGCTGCCAACGTCACACAATTAGCCCATCTATTGAATTCCACTCATCAAATATATGAAAAATAGAAACGCGGCCTCTCTCTCTCAGGTATGTGGCTATTACTGGAACATTATTGCATGGGAAGCAAGCGGAGCATTTGCTCAAATGACTCCAAAGTACTTCTTCACAAGATAGAAAAATACACTACAAAACTATGAATGTACTGTACACTTCAAAAAGGAAAAGTATATAGTCACCTGTATAAATGTCAGGAAATTACATATCCATAAAATCCATACAAAACTAAAATGGTCGATAAACGTTAGAACGATACTGCCTTTGGGCTCGGGTGATGCTGAGAAAATAGACTGAACAGATGGAGGATCGGAGCTGCATTCACTGTGCTGCTGGTGTGGTGGACGGTGATGGCACTCTCATGTTGTGAGGAAGGCGACGAGTGTAGAAGAGGATGTAGGCCTGAGCTTTGCAAACTTCGTCCACAGTGCAGATTGTTACCGTGGAATCGTTACAATGGACCCACAATCCTACAGGAGCCAAAACATCCCAATTACAAGCTGAACTGAAGGCATTAGTTACACACCGCTGAACACACGCTGCCATTTCAACTAACATGCAGCCCATGCATTCCCCAATTCTTGCCTCCTCTGCTGAAGGCATCAACTTATGCCAGGGCAATGATACTCAGGTACCCACTGCCACCTCTCCCAGGTGGGCATTGTATGTGAACAAGTCTTTCTGACCAGGGAGAGCATCAGTGACAAGGCCAATCCTGTCCTCAGCCACTCTCCAGAAAGGCGCACTATATAGCTGTAGGAGTGAGAATCCAGGCAAGTATCCTCTTCCAGGACAGAGTCCATCTGTAGCAGCAGTTACACCTCTCAGCTCAGATCAGTAATCCTGCCCGCTGCTCTGTACATATCAGTTACCCAGACTGAACCAACAGGGTCAGGAGAGAGTGGGGGAGGGGAGAAGAGGAAGAGAGAGGTGCAGGATGAGGAGGCGGGGGGGGGGGGAGAAGGCGGCGCGAGGGAGGGGGGGGGCAGAGCGAGGGGAAAAAGAGAAAAAGAAAGGAGAGAGATGCACGCTGAAAGGTGTAGCTGAGATACACGTGCACTGTGTGATGTGGTGGTATTGACACAGGCCACACCCGAGGCCCTCTCCCAAGTGCAGCGATCTCCTTCGCAGTATGCAGCCTTGGGCGAGGCAGAGGCCAGTGGACAAGTCGTGCATTGGTCAGCTCTGTCACTCGAGACTTTATCAGGAGACAGAGTGTAAAATGGTGAACATATCTTCCCAAAGACACAGTGAAATAGGCTCATGATCCACAACATGAAACCCCTACTTCATACCCAAAGCAACATCTTGCAATAATCAGAGACTACAAACACGGACAAGTCACGCCGAAGTAGCCAAGGACTCCTGACTTTGAAGTTAAGGCAAATGATTGGGGCAGAATGGAGAGCAGTTCCCACACAAATGGCAGTCTTGGCCTGGAGTGTTCCATGTGCACACTCCCTCCCCACCCCTGTGTTCTGGTTACAGAAATGATGCAGATACAGTTGAGGCTTCCAGCAGTGCTGGAGAACTCAGGGCTGTGCCGTGTGCTGATTACAAAAAGCGACAGAGGTTGAGGAAGGAAAACAAAAAGCACAGAATGGCCTTCTCGTTCCCCGCTCTGCAGGTTTGTTTAATGTAACACTGCAAACGTAACCTCAGAATGCCACAAACAGAATTGTGCTCTGTATTATTGGGCAAACACGTATCCGACAATTGATGTTAAATCATCAGTTAGAATATTTTCACATTACCATATTGTAAAACTAATTTGTTTTCCATAGGTTCATAGAAACTTACAGCACAGGAGGCCATTCGACTCATCGGGCCTGTGCCGGCTCCGTTCCTACATTGCCCATCCCAATCACATAGCTTCACTATAAAGATACTAAAGGTACACACCTCCATCTGTACTGTAGCAATATGCGGTGTAATGTCCTGAGCCGAAGCCCTTTCCATGATGCATGACCACAGCAGCCAGGTCGTATATGTAGCTGTTGGGCCCAAGGCCTCCTGTCGTCTCTCTGCAGCAGTACGGTTCCATATTTAACACCTGGTCAAAGCTCACATGCACTCCTATCTTCTCACGGTGATTACGACCAGACCACCTGCAACAAGGAACTGAATACAGAATCACAAACCTAAAAACAAGGAGCTTCATTTAAACGATGTTAAAAAGCAGCTCACTACCGGAAGCGTTTGAGGTGAAGTCGCAGAACATGAGGTAGCTTGTGGACCATGAGCTGTTTCTGAGCTTCAGTCAGGATCAATGGTTTCGAAGATGACTTCCTGCGTTTTCCTAGAACATGAAGCAATATTTGAACATCTCGTATTTCATTACAGTAAAGTTCCAATTTAGCTCATGAAACGCTGCATCGCCCAGAATGAGAGTCTAAACTAATTGCTCGAGTTTGCTTTGGAATTTGAGTTTAGCAGCACGGTCCGTGCACTACTGCGTACAGTTTTGGTTTCCATATTTACGAAAGGATATAATTGCTTTGGAGGCAGTTCAGAGAAGGTTCACTCGGTTGATTTTGGAGATGAGGGGATTGACTTATGAGGAAAGGTTGAGTAGGTTGGAGTTCAGATGAATGAGAGGTAATCTTATCGAAACGTAAAAGATTGAGGGGGCTTGGAGGATGTTTCCACTGATGGGGGAAGACTAGAACTAGAGGGCATACTCTTAGAATAAGGGGCTGCCCATTTAAAACAGAGATGAGAAATTTTTTCTCTGAGGGTTGTGGATCTGTGAAATTTGCTGCCTCAGAGAGCTGTGGAAGCTGGGACATTGAATAAATTTAAGACAGAAATACAGAGTTTCGTAAACGGTAAGGGAACAAGGGGTTATGGGGAGCAGGTAGGGAAGTGGACCGGAGTCCATGATCGGATCAGCCATGATCGTATTAAATGGAGGAGCAGGCTCGAGGGGCCATGTGACCTACTCCTGCTCCTATTTCTTATGTTCTTATGTACTGCAATGTCACACTCTAAACTGCAAAATGGATGAACTGTTGTCAGGATGTGAAGCAATTGGAAGTCTGCCAGCCCACTGTATAAATTATGAAAACAAAATACTTTAAAATCCAGGGCACACATCACACTTTCAACCAGGTTTTTTAATAACCCTTCTGGCTGCAATCCGTTCCAGAGGTCACAGGTGCTATTTTCACACTGGTGTAAGTAACACATGGTACTATGGGAAAGCCTAAACCCAAGCGTTTCTGGTTCTGAACTCACCATTCAAAACAATAAAATATACGCAGTAAGAAATTAGAAAAGTCAGCATTCTCTCAGACCACATCACTTTCAGCAAAGCATTAAAAAAAGCAAATACCAATACCAAATAAATATTTTAGTATGTGTTTTGAGAAAGTTACTCATCTCATTGCCATTTGTGTCTTCTTGCTGTGTGCCATATTTCTCAGAACGAAGTCACTACATGAAGCACTTTAGCTTGCTCGAGTGACAGGGCACCGTATAAAAAGGGCACTATATAAATGCAAGTTTTTCTTATGTAATACATGAAATTGGGCAATACTGAAATCTAGCACTATGACCCACCCAATATCATGTTGATTACAATGTCCCAATTTTGCGATTATATTTCACTTGCTGTTTTTCCTGTAATGACTTATTGTACCTGTGGTGAGGGATGCTCTGCTGGAGAGCAGCAGTTTTCATTTCAGGCAACTGGTATCAGCATTGAGCAGTCCGACGTCAAGTGTAGCAAAGTTACACGCAAAGTAAAATCCTTAATTCCTCTCCAACACTAAAACCCCTCTCCCCTTCCCCACACCACCGTACCAGATATACAGTAGCTTCAGACAGACCGATTACTGAGCTGGGGACAGCTTTGTAGATTCATTCTTACTAGGAAACAGGTTTGAGATGTCTATTTAGCTCCTTTTTAGTCCATCGATCTAGGTGAGATCAGAATCGAGGTCACTGAGGCCAGAGGCTGGTTTACGACCAAGGAGGAGGAAACAGGACTAGGACACGACAAGATAATGTGCAACACCCTGGCGAAGAGAGCAGACATGTAATCTAATCTTAAACAGTCAAAACAGCTCTTAATCTGAACACTAGGTGACATACAAGTCAGACCTGCACTCACGCTATAGCACATATGTCATAAAAAGCTGAGCTACTCGGCCCAAGATATTGGATTAAAAACCCACGTCACAAGTTCAAATCCCACGCAAGTTGTGATACCGAATTCAATAAATCTGGTCATTTGTGGTAGTACTAGGAGAGAAAAGTTAAAAACCCAGCTGGTCCCCTTATGCCCTGCCACCCCTCCCCAGTCTGGACCACCTGACTCCAGTCCCATACTCTGCCTTTTTGTCCAATGTACTCAGGGCTACTAAGAATGGGCAATAAGTGGTGCCTTGCCAGTGTCACCCACATCCCAAGAGGATAAAGAACTGGCAACTGTTTTGGGCAACCAACTGCTCAACTCTACGCTCACTGCAAGAATACTGGGCTGGTGAAAGGGCCAATCGACTACAGAATACATCAAGGCTCAACATTCACACACAGTTAAAACACTGCCATTTCAGCACTTGGAGTCTTCCTGCATTTATACAGCAATTATTTCAAATAAAAGATCCATCCTCAAAAACATGCAATGAACACAGCTGTAAAATAAAACCACAACCACCAAACAAACATATTTGAAGGAAATCCCATCGGCGCATTGAACCAGCTTTGCTCATTGCTATACTTAGTAGCTGCTGACTCTGCAGACTCCCAAGAGATGGCCAGGCTCCTGGGGAAGGCTGGTTATGGGTTCACCTTTTAAACTGAAAACTGGCTTTGTTTTAAATCTTTGGATATTTCAGGGTGCAAGCCTTTTCAATGTATTCATGTAAAACAGCACAGCTCCCATTACAAAGCTGCACATCTTTCAACATAGAAAATAGGTGGAGTAGGCCATTCGGCCCTTCGAGCCTGCACTGCCATTCAATAAGATAATGGCTGATCATTCCTTCAGTATCCCTTTCCTGCTTTCTCTCCATACCCCTTGATCCCCTTAGCCGTAAGGGCCATATCTAACTCCCTCTTGAATATATCCAATGAACTGGCATCAACAACTCTCTGCGGCAGGGAATTCCACAGGTTAACAACTCTCTGAGTGAAGAAGTTTCTCCTCATTTCAGTCCTAAATGGCCTGCCCCTTATCCTAAGGCTATGTCCCCTGGTTCTGGACTTCCCCAACATCGGGAACATTCTTCCCGCATCTAACCTGTCCAGTCCCGTCAGAATCTTATACGTTTCTATGAGATCCCCTCTCATCCTTATAAACTCCAGTGAAAAAAGACCCAGTTGATCCAGTCTCTCCTCATATGTCAGTCCTGCCATCCCTGGAATCAGTCTGGTGAACCTTCGCTGCATTCCCTCAACAGCAAGAACGTCCTTCCTCAGATTAGGTAACCAAAACTGAACACAATATTCCAGGTGAGGCCTCACTAAGGCCCTGTACAATTGCAGCAAGACCTCCCTGCTCCTATACTCTAATCCCCTAGCTATGAAGGCCAACATACCATTTGCCGCCTTCACCTCCTGCATGCCCACTTTGTGACTAATATACCATGACACCCAGGTCTTGTTGCACCTCCCCTTTTCCTAATCTGCCGCCATTCAGATAATATTCTGCCTTTGTGTTTTTGCCCCCAAAATGGATAACCTCACATTTATCCACATTATACTGCATCTGCCATGCATTTGCCCACTCACCTAACCTGTCCAAGTCACCCTGCAGCCTCTTAGTGTCCTCCTCACAGCTCACATCGCCACCCAGTTTAGTGTCATCCGCAAACTTGGAGATATTACACTTAATTCCTTCATCTATATCATTAATATATATTGTAAACAGCTGGGGTCCCAGCACTGAGCCCTGCGGCACTCCACTAGTCACTGCCTGCCATTCTGAAAAGGACCCGCTTATCCCGACTCTCTGCTTCCTGTCTGCCAACCAGTTCTCTATCCACGTCAGTACGTTACCCCCAATAGCATGAGTTTTGATTTTGCACATCAATCTCTTGTGCGGGACCTTGTCAAAAGCCTTTTGAAAGTCCAAATACACCACGTCCACTGGTTCTCCCTTGTCCACTCTACTAGTTACATCCTCAAAAAATTCCAGAAGATTCGTCAAGCATGATTTCCCTTTTATAAATCCATGCTGACTTGGTCCGATCCAGTCACTGCCTTCCAAATGCGCTGCTATTTCATCCTTAATAATTGATTCCAACATTTTCCCCACTACTGATGTCAGGCTAACCGGTCTATAATTACCTGTTTTCTCTTTCCCTCCTTTTTAAAAAAAGTGGTGTTACATTAGCTACCCTCCTTAAGTAATCTGGGATGCAGACCATCAGGCCCCGGGGATTTATCGGCCTTCAATCCCATCAATTTCCCCAACATAATTTCCCGCCTAATAAGGATATCCTTCAGTTCCTCCTTCTCACTAGACCTACTGTCCCCTAGTACATTCGGAAGGTTATTTGTGTCTTCCTTCGTGAAGACAGAACCGAAGTATCTGTGCAATTGGTCTGCCATTTCTTTGTTCCCCACTATAAATTCACCTGAATCCGACTGCAAGGGACCGAATGTTTGTCTTCACTAATCTTTTTCTCTTCACATATCTATAGAAGCTTTTGCAGTCAGTTTTTAATGTTCTTTGCAAGCTTCCTCTCGTACTCTATTTCCCCCTCTTAATTAAACCTTTAGTCCTCCTCTGTTGAATTCTAAATTTCTCCCAGTCCTCAGGTTTGTTGCTTTTTCTAGCCAATTTATATTCCTCTTCCTTGGCATTAACACTATGCTTAATTTCCTTTGTTAGCCACGGTTGAGCCACGTTCCCCGTTTTATTTTTACTCCAGATAGGGATGTACAATTGGTGAAGTTCATCCATGTGATCTTTAAATGTTTGCCATTGCTTATCCACCATTAACCCTTTAAGTATAATTTACCAGTCTATTCTAGCCAACTCACACCTCATACCATCGAAGTTACCTTTCCTTAAGTTCAGGGCCCTAGTTTCTGAATTAATTGTGTCACTCCATCTTAATAAGGAATTCTACCACATTATGGTCACTCTTCCCCAAGGGGCCTTGCACAAGATTGCTAATTAGTCCCTTCTCATTACACATCACCCAGTTTAGGATGGCCAGATACCCAGTTGGTTCCTCGACATATTGGTCTAGAAAACCAGCCCTAATACACTCCAGGAAATCCTCCTCCACCGCATTGCTACCAGTTTGGTTAGCCCAATCAATACGTAGATTAAAGTCACCCATGATAACTGCTGTCCCTTTATTGCACACATCCCTTATTTCTTGTTTGATGCTATCCCCAACCTCACTACTACTGTTTGGTGGTCTGTACACAACTCCCACTAGCATTTTCTGCCCTTTGATATTCCGCAGCTCCGCATACCGATTCCACATCATCCAGGCTAATGTCCCTCCTTACTATTGCATTAATTTCCTCTTTCACCAGCAACGCCACCCCGCCTCCTTTTCCTCTCTGCCTATCCTTCCTAAATGTTGATACATGGAATAAGGCCGTCTCTCTACCTGTGCCTGCAAACAGTGACGTAGTCCAGAACAACAAGCTTAAGCAGCTTGCCAAGCTAAAGAGAGACCAGATTATTACCTGCAGCCCATGAACACTTGTGCAGCATTATTTAGTGCTTATGTTCTGAATGAACAATATTCTTCTGGTTTCAGTAGCAATAGGTTGTATATTACAGCACAACAACCAACTCATTATCAAATGGGTATGGCCCAGCACTCTGGGTTGTGTGTGTGAATTATGCATGATTCACCACCTTCCAGCAACAAACAGCAAACACCGTTGAAGGAAACCATTTCTTTTTGCTGCCCACAATGACTAATTATTGCAGAAACGGCTTTACAACAGCTCCTTGTGACAATACATAGAATTTACAGCACTGAAGCAGGCCATTCGGCCCAACTGGTCTATGTTGCTGGGCCAAGACCCTGGAACTCCCCCCCTAACAGCACTGTGGGAGCACCTTCATCACATGGATTGCAGCGGTTTAAGACGGTGGCTCACCACCACCTTCTTGAGGGCAGTTAGGGATGGGCAACAAATGCCACCTTGCCAGTGACGCCCATACCCTGGAACGAATCCCCTCCCACCCTACCCTTCTATTCACCTTTCTCTCATGCACTTATCTAACTTCCCCTTAAATTCATCTGTGCTACTTACCTCAACCACCCCATGTGATAGCGAGTTCCACATTCTAACCACTCTCGTGTAGAGGTTTCTTATTGGATTTATTAGTAACTACGATGTTTTAAAATACTAACACAAAATGGTGTACTAATACAGTAAACAAGATTTTGCTGTTTGTCATAAAAATGAGAAGTTTCCAACTGTGAATTTTAATTACATTTGCTTTACATACATCAATATCTTCACCTGACCATATTCATCTACTTCATGTTGCTTCACTGACATAGACCAGTTGGGCCGAATGGCCTGTTTCAGAAGAACATAATAGGAGCAGGAGTCGGCCATTTGGCCCCTCGAGCCTGCTCCACCATTTAATATCATGGCTGATCTGATCTTGGCCTCAACTCCACTTCCCTGCCCGCTGCCCATAACCCTGGACTCCCTTATCATTCAAAATAAAAATTTGCTAGCTCCTTCGAGCCGTTTCGATGCTGTAAATTCTATGTAAACGTGGGAAATTAAGCTGTTGCATTGTCATGAAGAGCTGTTGTAAAGGTTCAGTTTTTAATTGATGCAAAGGAACTGATATGGGACAGCATCAGTGAATGCCGCACTGATTGGAGTAGCAGGGTGATTCACTGATGAGCAATTTCATTGCAGCCTCTGGCTTGTGCTAACAGGGTAATCGTTTAGTTTAATGGTGTCGGTAGGGCAGGACATCGCCCGCTAAAGGATCAGCAACATAGATGTAGTGTAAAATTGTCAGGTTTTTATTTTAAAAATTGATGCTTGTAAGATTCAGCAAAACAAATACTTATTTCTGAACAAGGCCATCTTCAGTTTTCTGTCAGTTATGCCAGGAGCCCACAGTTCTTTGGAACAGAGAATGAGAGAGGAATGATCCCTTTTAATGCCTGTTAACAAGCATAGCCTTGACTTCCGTCTGAGTCAGGTGGTTATGGATTCAAGTCCCACTCCAGAGACCGGAGCACATAATCTAGGTTGGCACGTCAGTGCAGCAGTGGGGGACAACATTCTATGTATTTCAATTGAAGTTGATTTGAAAGGAGAAGTATACAGTAGTACCTCAAGTTTTTAATTACTCACCCACTATGTCTTTAATCTTTGCACTTTAAGTTCTGCAATGAATCGGATTTGTTTAAAAGTTCCAGAGTTCTGTCCTATTACATGGCAGAGCTACACAGCCAAATGAATCATGTGGCTGTGAAAGAAGACACTAGTCCACTAATTTCAGTGAAAAAAGAAATGCTGTACAGAACAGCAACATGACCAGCAATGTCTCTACATCGCAGACTATTGCCTCTACATCACCCAGCTATTCGTTCGGGATGAAGAATCTTGGCCCTCCAGCGGAATAATGACACCATCACTGGGGGCAGAATGTCTTCATTATTCCCAAAATCCATTCAGAATAATAAACATTCCAATATGATAAACTGGGAAAGGCCTATCCTAATGGTTAAAAAACGCTGAGTTCTACCAGGACTCACTGAGTTTATCTCCAGTAACTGGGCCATTGGGGCCAGGCAGATCCCAGTGTCTATGGCTGATCTGTGCAGTTACCGAAACTCAGATAAATCGGAGAAAGTGGTAGAGAGATCAGATTTGATCTCAGCAAGCCAGGTTCGGAAGGCGAGAAAAGAATACACTCTTAATCACTGAATGGTGCTCAAAAACAAATTGGAACAGGAGGGAGGGCGGCCAGGAGTCATGGTTTATAGAGGAACGCTTATGAAGGGGTCTGTTGGGTACTGGTTTGCAGAGAGAGATCTCGGGAGTAGCTATCTCAGAATGTCTCCCAGTGTCAGGCGGGGCTGGTCTTGGAGAAATCAGCCAACATATGGTTTGACAGATAGTGCGGAAGGAAGAGTTTCAGCATCCCGGGACACAGGCAGAGTCTGGGGTGTGGGAAGCTAGTTAGATGGGGAGCTGACCCGACCCAAACTGGCACCAAGTCCTTGCAGACAGAATTAAACAGGGCACTGTGGAGGGTGTAAACTAATACAACGGGTAGAGGTAAATAGAGCCAACCAAACATGAGGGAGCAAACGTGAGCTAGAAATGGCTGGATGTACAGAACAGAGGATAGGGTAGCAATTCTATTAAAGGAATTGACTTGTGTTTGTATAGAAATATGATAAACAGGAATAAATTTATTAAATTAACAGTATGCGTGATCTAGTAATAATATCTGACCCCTTGTCAGAAAATAATGCTGAGGTAAATCATCAATCTCACTTTGCCTTTTCCACTCTGCTTGGGAGGTTCACAGGGATTTGTCATGGCTACCAAGAGCAACTAGGATGATTCCAACAACAACTCTTATTTATATAGCGCCTTCAACGTAGTAAAACGTCCCAAGGAGTTTCACAGCAGTGTTATAAGACAAAACTGATAAATTTGACACCGAGCCACATAAGAAATTACGGCAGAAAAGAGGTAGGTTTTATGGAGCGTCTTAAAGGAGGAGAGAGGTAGAGAAGCATCGGGGAACTAAAGTTAAGAAACATAAAGTTGACCATTTATTTTCACAGGAGGAGAGAGAGGGGATTCAGAATACAGGTCTTTTGAATATTCGTGATTGAGGAAGTCGTGTATGGCCTGTGGAAGGAGCAGACTTGATGGGCTGAATAGTTTCTCAATTCCAATCTTTATATTCTTAGGAGAAAAAAAAAACATACAAAATGGATGAATATGGGCAAGTAATATTTTAATTCCACAATTTTATCTGGCTCATTGTATTCCAGGTGGGCCAGGATAGTTTGGCTTAACCCCTCTACCCAAGACCATTCAATTACCAGTATCTTATGAACTTGGTCTGAAGTATGACTTGCTTTGAACAGGCAAGATGTTATGGGGCTTTGACGCAAGGGACGCAGACTTCAACAGATATGCTGGATAACAGGTTTAGCCAGATCACATAAAGCATTATCGAGCCCTGCTCTCATCTGCCAAAACTTACTATTCCAGGACCATCCTGGAATGCAAAGATAACCGCTGGTTTCTTTTCTTCACTGCAAATTGTCTTCATCGACCCTCCCCCGTCTCCACCTCCAAACAACTGTGAGGAGCTCATGGACTTCTTTTTCACTAAGACGGAGAGCATCCGACCAGCTGCCTCTGCCACTGCCGTCCCTTCCCCTAGCCCACCGAGTCAAACTTTTTCTAAAGATCCCCCACTGTGCTAACCCTGAACTCATTCTCTAATTTCTCTCCGATCTCCCCTCAATCTTTCTCTGGGCCCATGAGACCCACTTCCTGCTCCCTTGACCATATTCCCACTAAACTACTGACCACCCAACTTCCTTTCCTGGCTCCCAAGTTAGCTGATATTGTTCTCTCTCCTGAGTTATTGTCCCCCTCTCCCTCTCCCTCAAATCTGCCGTCATCACCTCTTCTAAAAACAACCCTTAACCCCTCCGCCATTGCCCAACCCCATCTCAAACCTCCCTTTCTTATCCAAAGTCCTCAAACATGCAAATCTGTCCCCATCTTTCCCGGAACTCCATCGCACCTTTCACAGCACGGAGAAACCGTACACGTGTTGTGTGTGTGGACGAGGCTTCAACTGATCGTCCAACCTGGAGACACACAAAGGACACCCGCACCACGAACAAACCGTGGAAATGTGGGGACTGTAGAAAGGGATTCCGTTCCCTGTCCCAGTCCCTGCTGGAAACTCATCGACAGTCACACCGGGAAGAGGCCGTTCACCTGCTTTGTGTGTGGGAAGGGATTCCCAATCAGGTTTCCTCCCCTGCCACAGAACTGAAACAGCTCGTATCCTATGTGACTGTGACAAACGTAAACTATCCCTCCTCGTTCTTCTCGACCCATCTGCAGCTTTTTAAAATGATTAACCACATCATCCTCCTCCAACCCCTGTCCGTTGTCCGGCTGGGTGGGACTGCACTCACCTGGTTCCATTCTTATCTATCTAATCGTAGCCAGAGAATCATCTGCAATGGCTTCTTGTCCCACACCGTTACCTCTGGTATCCCTCAAGGATCTATCCTTGGCCCCTATTTCTCCAATTAAATATTGGGACAACCAAAGCCACTGTCTTCGGTCCCCACCATAATCTCCATTCCCTAGCCATCACCTCTAGCCCTTTCCCTGGAAACTGTCTGAGGTCGAACTAGACTGTTTGCAACCTTGGTGTCATACTTGACCCAGAGATGAGCTTCCACATTATCACTAGGACCGCCTATTTCCACCTCCATAACATCACCTATCACCACCCCTGCCTCAGCTCATCCACTGCTGAAACCCTAATTCATGCCTTTGTTACCTCTAGACTTGACTATTCCAACACACTCCTGGCCGGCCTCCCATCTTGCACCCTCCTTAAATTTAAACTCATTCAAAATGCTGGTGCCCATATCCTAACTCGCACCAAGTTCCGCTCACCCATCACCCCTGTGCTCGTTGACCTACATTGGCTTGCGGTTAAGCAACGCTGCGATTTTAAATTCTCATCTGCGTTTTCAAATCCCTCCATGGCCTCGCCCTTTCCCTTTCTCTGTAATCTCTTCTCCAGCCCCACAACCCCAAGATATCTGTGCTCCTTTGATTCTGGCCTCTTGAGCATCCCCGATTTTAATTACTCTGCCATTGTTGTCCGTGCCTTCAGCTGCCAAGGCCATAGCTCTAGAATTCCCTCCCTAAACCTCTCCACCTCTCTTTCCTCCTTTAGCACACTCCTTACAACCTACCTCTTTGAACAAGCTTTTGCCCTAATATCTCCTTATGTGGCTCAGTGTCAAATGTTCTTTGATGCTGCTCCTGTGAAACCCCTCTGGATGTTTTACTAGGTTAAGGTGCTTTTTAAATACACGTAGTTGTTATATTCATGCATTACCCGATTCTAGATTTAAAATGAGTCGTCAGTTTGCATCCTGTGAATGGCTGACCACTTCATATACAGATACTGCCTTTAATGCCTTCTGTTCCAATTAAACGGTCAGAGGATTTTGAATGGCTTATCAGACTTCCAGTCAGCAGTAAGGAATGGGGCAAGGTAGATAGAAAAGAGTCACACAATAATAAGGAACGTTTAGAGGCATACCAGCTTTCTCAGGCTGAACCGGATGCTGTACAACCGTCAGTGCATTGTTGAGCCCCAAGCTGATTTTTCAAACTCATCCATCAATAGTCAGCCTATTTCCACCTTGATCAATCACCTGCATTCCTATCTCTCTGCCACCAAAACTGAAACTCCTAGCCATGTCTCCATCATCCTTCCCTCACCAGCCACCTGAACTTCACTCTAAGCAAACTCCACCCTACGCAAAACTCCTTCTCCCGTATCCTAGGCCAAACTAAATCCCATTTGCTGATCATCCCGTCCTGGTCAACCTCCATTGGTTCATGGTCAGCAAGGCACTGATTTCAAGATTTTTTTTCTCACATAAATTCCTTCATTACCTTATCTGACCCTAGGCTTGTAACCTACATTCCAGCACACATTCAGTCCTTTGCCAACTCTGGCCGACTGCACACCCCGCCCTGTTTCACCATCAGTGGAAGAACCCTCAGTCATCTTCCACCCACCCCCGACAATGGAACCCCATTCCTAAACCCCTTTGACTTGCTACATCTCTCCCCACCATCCAACGCCTCCTTAGAACCTACCTCCCTGACCATGCCTTCCTCCTGGCTCCTCTCCCAATTCCCACTTGGTGTTCTGTTACCTGCTCAGTGAAGTACCATTGTACTTTGTTATATTAAAGGCGTTATGCAAGTCCAATATGCTACCATCGTCATCATGAACTAACAACATTTGTACAATTGATTGCTATAACAGACTTAAAATGATTATCGAAACAACATTCTTAGCTTCAGACTTTTGACTGAACGAGAGGTCAAGTCGGTACTAAACTCAATATTTGAAGTATTTTATTTATCCCTTTTCGAATCCCTGCAGCTTTCGTCAACTGAAAGAATGTTTGTGCCTTGGTCAATATTGCTTTGAGCAGTTACTGGACTGAATGGTCATGATCAACTCCTTTGTCCAGTATCTGGCCTCGATGAAGGAGCGGCCTCATTCAGACTGTAAAAAGATTTCACTTCAAGTAACAGCTGAACAAGATATTCAGAGAGCTTCACAGACAAGTGTGTTGAGGGGGATGGGGGGGGGGGGGGGCGGGAAACCAGCAAATTAGAAACCAACCAGAACAAGCACCGTATTTTCCTGACTAACTGCACAAGGCAATTGTCAGAAGAATTTTAAACAACCTTACATTTAACTGTGGTGCAAATTCAAAGGAAAAGTACAACATTGTTCTTTACTGATTAAATCTCAAAGTGTACATAGACAGTATAACCTCTTTACTCACTGTTGCACTGGCCACAGGCATAAATCTTCCCTTCCAAGGCCTCCGTCTCTGTGAATTTTGCCAACATTTCCGTCAACAAGCAAGGATGCTGGGAAGCAGCAGCTTTTCCGTTGCAGTGGTATCTCTCAGGAAATTCGAGAGAAAGGTCCCAGAAGGATTCAATGGTGTTGGATTTGTTGTCACAAGCAAGGCATGTAACCTGTTTCAGAAGGATTTGAGTCAGTGATATAACTACAATGATTAAGCCCATGTCACTCACCAAGACTCTCAGTGTTCATGCTGATGAGCATCTCGAGTAGGCCTGTTCACAGTGTGGATGTTTGAGCAGAAGTCCCACCCAACAGTACTTCCATTCTAAACAGCTGTTAATATGAGAATGCTGGAAATCTCAGGTCGATGACCCGAAACGTTAACTCTGCTTTCTCTCCGCAGATTCTGCCTGACCCGCTGAGATTTTCAGCATTTTCTGCTTTTATTCCAGAGTCCAGCATCCACAGTATTTTGCTTTTGTTGCCGCTATTAATGAGGCTGCTGGCTAAGGTTCCAATTTAAAGGCAAAGGGGAAAAAAAAGATTTAATATTTTTCAGCTAATGTTTGAAATATTTAAACATTTTCCAATTTTGCAGCAAATGTGCAAAAAGCTGATTTATGCTTCAGTTAATGATTTCAACAATTTTCCTGGTTTTCTGGATCAGACAATGAAGGGAATATTTACAAAAGGAGAGAAGCAGCATCATCAATATCGCAGGGAAATTGATGGGACAGAAAAACTTTCCAAACGTTCTGTAGAAGCGGAGACTCCCGAAAGGCAGACATGTACACTCTGCCCCACAGTACCAAAGTTCATTCCATCACAAGGTGTGCCATAGTAGCTAACTGGAAGATGCACAATGCAGTGCACATTGGGAATTCACTGCTACCCTACTGCTATCAGTTGCTTTGAAAGCACAGCATCTTACTTTAAGTTGTACTAGATGAAAGGCGGCACGCCAGGCAGTTTAGCAGGTATCGGAGCTGGATTGGATGCACCCAGACAGGCCAGCCCCACGCTGCCAACCATACAAGCATGCCCAGGACACTTGCTCGGAATGGCTGTAGGGAATTGACTCCAAAGCTCCGGAATCAGCCTGGAGTTTGCTGCAGACCTGCTCCATTTCCAGCAGCTAATCCGCACGGTCAGCGGCAGGCAAGGTTCAAAATACACACTGCCTCCTTTCAGTCTATCAGAGGGATCATTTGCAGCATTAGCCAGTGTGTTGCCCAGGGATGTGTGAAACAAGTGACTGATCCATTAGTCAGCAGAACCAGCTACTTCAGCTGCCACAGATTGTTTTCACATCCTCTGTCACTTTCACTTGCTTTTCCTCACCCAGTGCTACCTCCTCTTCACTGCATCCTGCAAGATGAATGCAGATGTGCTGGTGCTTGCAGACTTTGGTGAGAAGAACACATGGTGCTGTCTTGCCCTGGCCCATTTGTTGCAGGCCTATAACGATAGAAATGGAATATCATTTCTTCAGATTTAAAGAAAGGTAACTTCGATGGTATGAGACGCGAATTGGCTAGAATAGACTGGCGAATGATACTTAAAGGGCTGACAGTGGATAGGCAATGGCAGATATTTAAAGATCACATGGATGAACTTCAACAATTGTACATCCCTGTCTGGAGTAAAAATAAAATGGGGAAGGTGGCTCAGCCGTGGCTAACAAGGGAAATTAGGGATAGTGTTAAATCCAAGGAAGAGGCATATAAATTGGCCAGAAAAAGCAGCAACCCTGAGGACTGGGTGAAATTTAGAATTCAGCAGAGGAGGACAAAGGGTTTAATTAGGAGAGGGAAAATAGAATACGAGTGTAAGCTTGCAGGGAACATAAAAACTGAGTGCAAAAGCTTCTATAGATATGTGAAGAGGAAAAGATTAGTGAGGACAAATGTAGGTCCCTTGCAGTCAGAATCAGGTGAATTCATAATAGGGAACAAGGAAATGGCAGACCAATTGAACAAATACTTTGGTTCTGTCTTCACTAAGGAAGACACAAATAACCTTCCGGAAATACTAGGGGACAGAGGGTCTAGCAAGGAGGAACTGAAGGAAATCCTTATTAATCAGGAAATGTTAGGGAAATTGATGGGACTGAAGGCCGATAAATCCCCAGGGCCCGATAGTCTGCATTCCAGAGTACTTATGAAAGTGGCCCTAGAAATAGTGGATGCATTGGTGGTCATTTTCCAACATTCCATAAACTCTGGATCAGTTCCTATGGACTGGAGGGTAGCTAATGTAACCTCATTTTTAAAAAAAGGAGGCATAGAGAAAACAGGGAATTATAGACCGGTTAGCCTGACATCGGTAGTGGGGGAAAATGTTGGAATCAATTATTAAAGATGTAATAGCAGCGTATTTGGAAAGCAAGTCAGCATGGATTTATGAAAGAGAAATTATGCTTCACAAATCTTCTAGAATTTTTTGAAGATGTAACTAGTAGAGTGGACAAGGGAGAACCAGTGGATGTGGAGTACTTGGACTTTCAAAAGGCTTTTGACAAGGTCCCACACAAGTGATTAGTGTGCAAAATTAAAGCACATAGTATTGGGAGTAATGTATTGACGTGGATAGAGAACTGGTTGGCAGACAGGAAGCAAATTACAATATACATCAATGATTTAGATGAAGGAATTGAATGTAGTATCTCCAAGTTTGCAGATGACACTAAGCTGGGTGGCGGTGTGAGCTGTGAGGAGGATGCTAAGAGACTGCAGGGTGACTTGGACAGGTTAGGCGAGTGGGCAAATGCATGGCAGATGCAGTATAAAGTGGATAAATGTGAGCTTATCTACTTTGGTGGCAAAAACAGGAAGACAGATTATCTGAACGGTGACAGATTAGGAAAAGGGGAGGTGCAACGAGATCTGGGTGTCATGGTACATCAGTCATTGAAGGTTGGCATGCAGGTGGTGAAGGCGGCAAATGGCATGTTGGTCTTCATAGCTAAAGGATTTGAGTATAGGAGCAGGTAGGTCTTACTGTAGTTGTACAGAGCCTTGGTGAGGCCACACCTGGAATAGTGTGTTCAGTTTTGGTCTCCTCATCTGAGGAAGGACATTCTTGCTATTGAGGGAGTGCAGCGAAGGTTTACCAGACTGATTCCCAGGATGGCAGGACTGACATATGAGGAGAGACTGGATCAACTGAGCTTGTATTCAATGGAATTTAGAAGAATGAGAGGGAATCTCATAGAAACGTATAAAATTCTGACGGGATTGGACAGGTTAGATGCAGAAAGAATGTTCCCGATGTTGGGGAAATCCAGAACCAGGGGTCACAGTCTAAGGGTAAGGGTAAGGGGTAAGCCATTTAGGATCAAGATGAGGAGAAACTTCTTCACTCGGAGAATTGTGAACCTGTGGAGTTCTCTATCACAGAAAGTTGTTGAGGCCAGTTCATTAGATATATTCAAAAGGGAATTAGATGTGGCCCTTACGGCTAAAGGGATCAAGTGATATGGAGAGAAAGCAGGAATGGGGTACTAAAGTTGCAAAAATGATCAGCCATAATATTGAATGGTGGTGCAAGCTCGAAGGACCAAATGGCCTACTCCTGCACCTATTTTCTATGTTTCTAAATAATATTGGCGATTTTGTAAAAACACTTTTTTTTTTAAAACTTCCTCTTTGTTTGTTTCATCTCTCTCAATCATTCCTTCCCTTTCTATTTTACTTTCTGCACATGATTTTACATTGAATGAAATATTCTAACTTACACTTCTTGGTTTAGAGCACGTGTCTCACTGAGAATTCTTCAATCTGATTGGTTTAAGACTCGCACTGTTGCTTGACCTGCTCACACAGGTCCCAGATCCCCTGTAGAGGGCGCCGTGCTGGATCAGACTCCCAATGACTAAGTTGCAGCTGAAAAGCCCACGAACAGTGTGTGGGCAGCTGTAAGCGCAATGAACGGCGAGCGCTTTTCACTGCTGACCATAACATCCGCGCCACTGCTGCTAAAGTAAAGGGTCAGCATTTTAAGCCACATGTCAAGCAAACAAACTCAGATCAAACATTTGATTGCGGTGACCGAGGGTTTTGTTTTGAAGTGATATAAGCGACAGACAATGGCGTGGATGTTGTGGTCAGCAGTGAATAGCGCTCGCCATTCATTACGCTTACAGCTGCCCACACACTGTTCGTGGGCTTTTCAGCTGCAACTTAGTCATTGGGAGTCTGATCCAGCACGGCGCCCTCTACAGGGGTTTTGGGACCTGTGTGAGCAGGTCAAGCAACAGCGCGACTCTTCAACCAATCAGGTTGAAGAATTCTCAGTGAGACACGCGGTCTGAACCAGGAAGTGTAAGTTAGAATATTTCGTTCAATGTAAAATTATGCACAGAAAGCAAAATAAAGAAGGGAAAAGAATGATTTGATTGAGAGAAATGAGAGACAAAGAAAAAGCAATTAAAAATGTTTTTTTAATAAAATCTCCAACAATAATTAAAATCTCCATGCTTGTAAAAGAACATTTTCGGAGGTTATTTAGTAGCAAACAAGACTTATCGTGCCGTTAAAAATTCACTTACACTTCAATGGACAAGCCCCAACTGAAGGGGTGTTTAGTGGATATCTAGTGGGCAATTACTACAACATTATGCCTGTTTTACTACCAGATAGCAAAGCTTGCGGAGGAACAGGGCAACTCGTTCAGCAACTTCCTGATTTCCATGTTTAACTGCGCATGTGCGGGGATGTTGGAAGTTGCTGTCCAATTTACTCCACAATAAGAGTGAGCACTGACTGCCTCGTTGCTACTCCCATTGCAAAATCCGGTCCAATATGTGAAGGTATCTTCTTTCGGTGGTGTGCTTCTCTGCATTCCAAATGATAGACTTTCCTTTTTGAAACCGAGAGTTTGATTGGATAATTTAGTGGATAGGAAAGTGCTCGATAGCTTCAGTCAAGAAGAATATTATTCTGCATCTGCAACATATACGCACACTTACACATCATTTTTAATGATACTGAATATCCTGCAGTGTTGCTAATTGAAGATATGCTGTTTTAGAACAAGACTGTTGCGTCATGTAAAGCACAAGGCATCAGCCAGTGATTTACAGTGATCAATGTGCAGTATTATATTATATTCTAATTTTTTTTTTTAAACTGGGCTTTTGGGCATTGAATTGCCAGAGTCTCCATTTTCCAATGGAAACTAAGGCCTTCATTACTATTGTGTGTTCCTTTACCTACATATAAGCTTAATCTCTTACCTTTTGTAAAGTCCAGGATACAAGGCAAAATATTGGTCGGGCAAGTTTAGGAGCAATGGAAAGGGGTTTGGTAGCACTGGGGTTAGCCCCAGAATTTGGTACAACAGTGACACTGGGAAATGTAGGCATATGTACTGTGACACAGATTATACAAATCTAATCAGCTTGCTCTTGCCTTCTGTTTAATGTTTTTAAACTGATTTGTAGTTTTGGGCCTGGGAAATGTGACCTGACAGAGCGTTATTTGTCAATCAGTCAGAGATCAGGAAGATGCAAGGCAGCTTGTGGTAATTTCCAGTGCTTATCAGCAGCACAGGGGGTTGTTGTTCATCCCACAGACTAATCGATTACTGCGCACATGATCACATTCATAGGAAATAAAGCTTTGTCTGCAGAAATGGTGCCTTGTGCTGGGCAGTGCCCAGATCATACTCTGTCAGTATAAGGTAGCATCCTAACACTCACTCACTAGCAAAACCACAGGAGATCAGCTAATAAAAGTGGTATATGTGCAAATTTCATGTCCGTCCCATCACACTTGCTTGTCACACAAATGAGAGAAAATTTCTTGCAGCTGATTACATTTCCTCCAGTAAATTAGTTTTAATTGAATGCCAATCACTTGGAATAGATAAAGAACCCCACTAACAGAAGATACCCATTACCTCCAGAGTCGACCTACATGATTTAATGACTCGAGTAATCACACAAACCGAAAATAATCCAGACACATCATTCTGAGATTCTGACTTCAATTTTGAAATGCAATTTTGGTGAGGGAACCAGAGTATGGTGAAAGAATTAAATTATGGCCCAGGACTCTCTTTTTTTGATGTTAAGAGGACAGAAATAGAAACATAGAAAATAGGTGCAGGAGTAGGCCATTTGGCCCTTCGAGCCTGCACCACCATTCAATAAGATCATGGCTGATCATTCAACTCAGTACCCCTTTCCTGTTTTCTCTCCATACCCCTTGATCTCTTTAGCCGTAAGGGCCATATCCAACTCCCTCTTGAATATATCTAACGAACTGGCATCAACAACTCTCTGCAGAAGAGAATTCCACAGGTTAACAACTCAGTGAAGAAGTTTCTCCTCATCTCAGTCCTAAATGGCTTACCTCTTCACTGTGACCTCTGGTTCTGGACTCCCCCAACATTGGGAACATTCTTCCAGCATCGAACCTGTTCAGTCCCGTCAGAATTTTATATGTTTCTATGAGATCCCCTCTCATTCTTCTAAACTCCAGTGAATACAGGCCCAGTCCATCCAGCCTCTCCTCATATGTCAGTCCTGCCATCCCGGGAATCAGTCTGGTGAACCTTCGCTGCAATCCTTCAATAGCAAGAACATCCTTCCTCAGATTAGGAGACCAAAACTGAACACAATATTCCAGGTGAGGCCTCACCAATGCCCTGTACAGCTGCAGCAAGACCTCCCTGCTCCTATACTCAAATTCCCTAGCTATGAAGGCCCTCATGCCATTTGCCTTCTTCACCGCCTGCTGTACCTGCATGCCAACCTTCAATGACTGATGTACCATGACACCCAGGTCTCATTGCACCTCCCCTTTTCCTAATCTGGCACCATTCAGATAATATTCTGCCTTCATGTTTTTGCCACCAAAGTGAATAACCTCTCATTTATCCACATTATACTGCATCTGCCATGCATTTTCCCACTCACCTAACCTGTCCAAGTCACCCTGCAGCCTCTTAGCATCCTCCTCACAGCTCACATCGCCACCCAGCTTAATGTCATCCGCAAATTTGGAAATATTACTCTCAATTCCTTCATCTAAATCATTAATCTATATTTTAAATAGCTGAGGTCCCAGCACTTAGCCCTGCGGCACCCCACTAGTCACTGCCTGCCATTCTGAAAAGGACCCGTTTCTCCCGACTCTCTGCTTCATGTCTGCCAATCAGTTCTCTATCCACGTCAATACATTACCCCCAATACCATGTGCTTTAATTTTGCACACCAATTTCTTGTGTGGGACCTGGTCAAAAGCCTTTTGAAAGTCCAAATACACCACGTCCACTGGTTCTCCCTTGTCTACTCTACTCGTTACATCCTCAAAAAATTCTGGATTTGTCAATCATGATTTCCCTTTCATAAATCCATGCTGACTCGGACCGATCCTGTCACTGCTTTCCAAATCCGCTGCTATTTCATCTTTAATAATTGATTCCAACATTTTCCCCACTACTGATGTCAGGCTAACCGGTCTATAATTACCCGTTTTCTCTCCCGTTCCTTTCTTAAAACGTGGTGTTACATTAGCTACCCTCCAGTCCATAGGAACTGATCCATAGTCGATAGACTGTTGGAAAATTATCACCAATGCAGCCACTATTTCTAGGGCCACTTCCTTAAGTACTCTGGGATGCAGACCATCAGGCCCAAGGGGTTTATCGGCCTTCAATCCCATCAATTTCCCTAACACAATATCCTGACTAATAAGGATTTCCTTCAGTTTCTCCTTCTCACTAGACCCTCGGTCCCCTAGTATTTCCAGAACGTTATTTGTGTCTTCCTTCGTGAAGACAGAACCAAAGTATTTGTTCAATTGGTCTGTCATTTCTTTGTTCCCCATTATAAATTCACCTGATTCGGACTGCAAGGGACCTAAGTTTGTCTTCATTAATCTTTTTCTCTTCACATATCTATAGAAGCTTTTGCAGTCAGTTTTTATGTTCCCTGCAAGCTTCCTCTCATACTCTATTTTCCCCCTCCTAATTAAACCCTTTGTCCTCCTCTGCTGAATTCTAAATTTCTCCCAGTCCTCAGGTTTGTTGCTTTTTCTGGCCAATTTATAGGCCTCTTCCTTGGATTTAACACTATCCCTAATTTCCCTGGTTAGCCACGGTTGAGCCACCTTCCCCGTTTTATTTTTTACTCCAGACAAGGATGTACAATCGTTGAAGTTTATCCATGTGATCTTTAAATGTTTGCCATTGCCTATCCACCGTCAACCCTTTAAGTATCATTTGCCATTCTATCCTAGCCAATTCACATCGAAGTTACCTTTCCTTAAGTTCAGGACCCTAGTCTCTGAATTAACTGTGTCACTCTCCATCTTAATAAAGAATGCTACCATATTATGGTCACTCTTCCCCAAGGGGCCTCGCACAACAAAATTGCTAATTAGACCTTTCTCATTACACAATACCCAGTCTAGGACGACCAGCCCTCTAGTTGGTTCCTCGACATATTGATCTAGAAAACCATCCCTAATACACTCCAGGAAATCTTCATCCACTGTATTGCTACCAATTTGGTTAGCCCAATCTATATGTAGATTAAAGTCGCTTAAAGATTAAAGAGCTCCACCTAAGCAGTAGAATAATGCATTGTGCATTAAGTGGAACAACTCTGTCCTTTCACAGAAAGATCATTTCATTTACTGCTAGCAACAATGAAAATGAAAAATAGCAGGAGCAATTCACTGATCTGAGACACACCTGCTATATTGCAGGCATCACATTGTCACATGCAAACTTTTAGACCACACAAAGTATCAAAGTGACTCATTTCCTGCTGGCATCAGACTTTGGGGAACTGCCAGGGATTTACCAGCACCAGCCAATCTACAGAAAAACAATTCATCTGTATTGGCCTCAGGATGTGTGCAGGAATTGGCCTCAGCATGTGCCACTTTGTAAACATATTTTGTTCAATAGAAACTGTGGCTATTATGGTCAAATGTTTTACAGTGGTTAGATTAAATGACCAATCAAAAATGTCACTGCCTGGGTACAAACCCAAAATACTGCAGATACTGGAATCTGAAATAAAAACAGAGAATGCTGGAAATCTCAGCGGGTCAGGCAGCAACTGTGGAGAGAAACAGAGTTAACGCTTCGGGTCTGTGACCCTTCGTCAGAACTGGAAAATGTTAGCGATGCAACAGGTTTTAAGCAAGTGCAGTCAGGGAAAGGGGGAGGGGAAGAAAGAACAAAAGAACTGTAAGGTTACAGTCAATTCTCAGTTAGAAACAGATCCATTGGATTTTTGGCTTAAAAACCATCAAAATCCCAGGCTTC
This sequence comes from Pristiophorus japonicus, assembly GCF_044704955.1. Classification (NCBI taxonomy): domain Eukaryota; kingdom Metazoa; phylum Chordata; class Chondrichthyes; family Pristiophoridae; genus Pristiophorus; species Pristiophorus japonicus. The sequence goes on along the minus strand of NC_091989.1, from coordinate 76,139,642 downwards.
ACGGAATGTTGGCATTTAACACGCACTAAAAACAATACTCTTAAAGCCAAGATTTTAAGCATACATAATTATTCTTTAAGACCAGGAAAGGTATGTTTTTTCTGGTCCTGAGCCAGTTGCTCAGGTCTTATAAAGAGGTCCCCATCACGGACATTACAACTGAAGTCAGAGACCTCCAAACAGAATATCTCCTAACTAGGGGAGCAGCAGACGACAGACTGGGCTTGGTGCCACTGCCCATCCTCGTTTCAATGCCAGCAGCTGGAAACTACCCAAAGGAACAGAAGCTAAACTTTATTGCAAAAATAACCTATTTTCCTGAACTATCTCTGATGCAAGATGAAAACACCACATGAGCTTGCCAGGCGAACCAATGTATTGCTTTCCTGAAACACTCAAAAATCCAACAGTTTTTCCCACCCCAAGAAGCCACTACCTTCTGACTGAAGAGGTGAGTGTGCTACCAACTGAGCCACAGCTGACACAAATGTATATGGCTATGACGAGAGTGGTTCATTAAACAATCCCAGCTCATTGCATCAATATGACTCCAAGGCTGGTACATGTGGCTCTAGTTTCCTCTAAACTCCAACTTGGCGAGCCTCTGTGGAAGACGCAATTTGCAGCAGCAACTGCTTCCATTAGTATACTGATCACAATAAATGAAAATGGACACCAAGGAGTGGCAGAAGGGAGGTTATAACATAAGAAATAGGAGGAGTAGGCCATACGGCCCCTCGAGCCTGCTCCGCCATTTAATACGATCATGGCTGATCTGATCATGGACTCAGCTCCACTTCCCTGCCCTCTCCCCATAACCCCTTATCATTTAAGAAACTGTCTATTTCTGTCTTAAATTTATTTAATGTCATGTTCAAAGAACAAAAGTAGAAAATACTGAAAAAAACTTCCACAAGGCTCTTAAAAAGACAGGAAGAGAAGAGAACCTCAGCACTGATTCTAAAGACGCGAGAAAAACCATAATGGCAGCCAAAGACTGGATTTTAGATCCAGCTGAAAGATAAATAAATATTAAAAATGAAATATAACATTCTTCTCACATGTAGTGAGCAGAGTTGGCTGCACAACATTCTGCAAACTTCTGCCGTTTCACATTATGAGCATAGTTAGTGGACATTCTCCTGGAGCAGGGTCGAGCCCACGGACGAGGAAAGACCTTGGCTGTGTAGTCACTGCTTTCAATAGCCACGCCGTCAGGTGAAAATACATCGGCTGTAGATACAAAATCCAACCCTCGCTCCGAGAGGGAGCAGGGCCCAGCTGCAGGGGACAGGAATGCTGGCTCCAAATTTGATGTTTTTGAAGCTTAGCCCAAAGGGTCAAGCTAAGGTACCCAACTCTATGTGGAGGAAAGATGTCCATTAGAGCTAAACTTTATTGCAAAGATAACCTATTTTCCTGAACCATGTCTGATGCAAGACGAAAACGCCACATTGGTTCGTCTGGCAAGCTCATGGATTGCTTTCCTGAATAATTCTGAATATAAAAAGGGCAAAGAACGTGAATGATTCTCAGAATGGGCAATTTTGTCAGATTAAATGGGCGTAGTGGAGTTATAGCACTGAGCGGTCAGCCCCAACCAAGCTCACAATCTAGAAGAAACAGCAGAAAAAAGTATAACCAAGCACTGAAAAGCTAAAAAGTGCATGCACTTTCTCTAAATCTACTGCAAACAGCAGGGTCTGGCTCACCGGCAAATAAAAGCAACGCTGGAAGCTTAGAGAATCATTTCAAAATTTGAGGGGATAGAGGGGTTGGAAATACAGAACTACACAGAAGGAGTCAACCATTCTCCCTTCTAAGCACTCACAAATAAGCGAGGCAAAGGATATTGATTGAAGAGCTAAGAGCACAGGAGCCTTAAAGGTAATAAGTTGAATTGACTGTAATTTATAAGCAAGGCTGTTCCTCTTCAGTTGGGTGCCCTTAAGCGTCCATCACACTTGATGTATACAGTACTCTCTGCACAATTAGGCTGGTCTATTTTCAACTATTCTGAGGAAACATGAAACATCCAGGGTAGGCTCAGAATATTTCACCTACAGCAAAGTGATTATCAACTTTTAAAATCAAATTGCCAATAACTGGCTATATTATACCAGATTTAAAATTTGTTTGATGAAGGCAAAGAAAAAGAATGAGGGAATGTTATGGAGAAATTAGAATAATGCTTTGGGGAATTATACATTCAGGACACGATGACATACATATTTTGTCTCTGGCGAAATGACTTTGGCTGTTACACAAAGTTATTACTCAAATACACATCCGGAAAATGAGAAATGGATTAGGTATGAGATGAGAGTTCTCCTCCAGGCAAGCATTGTATGATGTGGTACCAAAGCTATACAGACTAGTTCAGTACATTGTCTGAATGCGTGATGATGCCAAGGACAGGACTGAGCAAGCCGACTTGAGAGTCCGGCTCAACGTCAGTAATTGTCGCTTAGAAATGTTATTTTAATAAAAATCTGTCATTATGAAAAATATGATTATTTCAGGACTCTCCTTGCATATGCAAACATACCATGAGAGAAGAGCCAGTTTGTGTATCCAAATGGCCTCCAGTGGGCTTGATGGACTCCAGTGACAAGGATTCAAAATGTAAAAATAGACGTGTCCCATGGAGGCCTTTTCAATACCCTACAGAATGCACGGAGCTGCAGGGTAAAATGGCCCTTTAAATGGTCCCAGGTATATTCCCTTAGCTGTGCCAAGTTACTTGATCTCAGTTAGGGCAGCTTTAGGGCAATATTCGGCGCAGTATTGTCAGTCTTTATTTTGGTGGGGAACGGGAAGAGAGAATAGAAATTGCAGGGCCCTGCTACTGATCGCTAGCCCACAATAGACCTGCTGTCTCTGCTCATATGTAAAAAATGAGCTGCAAAGATCTGTGAAACTGGAACTCCCGAGTGACAGGACAGTGATTCGCTGTTTATACTGACAAGTACAAACTTGCGTAGATCTTGAGCAAGAACATATAGCTCAGGTAGTAAGCTGGTGAATCTGACTCACTCAAATTCCACAAATTTATTACTTCAAATGCAGAACAGTGCAAACTAGCAGAGTACAGTATATAAATGCGGCTTCCGCTGTATTCATGTGTCACATGCTGAAATATCACTGCCTTCATTGACGATTTCTTCAGGAACCCCAAGCTGCAAACTGGGATCTTTCATCTCATGCATCACTCTAAAGAGCTAGTAAATAAGATCATATGTGCTGTATCACATCACTCAGGAACACCAACATGTTACCACAGGATGCTGGGGTGCACATTCTTATCTATAACTCTCCATGCTATAACCTCAGTTGTGTCACCAGTATTCTGACAGCATAGACATTGGTGCTGGAGGATGGGTTGGAGAGGCAGAGCTGAGTATATATGTGGAAGCTGACCCTATGTCTGTGGATGTTGCCACTAAGGGGCAGCATGTTGATGAGCAGGAGGCGAGAACTAAGCATGGATCGTTCCGGGAAGTCGGGGGAGACAGTGCGGGGCTGGGAAGAGAAGTGATTGCTCTATGATCGGATAGACACAAGTGGAACCAAATGAGGGTAGTCCCGTGGTTCTGGACAATGGAGGAGGATGGTGTGGTTGACTATTGAAGGGTGCAGTAAAGTTGAGGAGAAAAGATGCAGTCGCAGATGAAGCCATTCATGACTTTGGTTTGGATCCTTTTGCTACTGTGGGAAGAGCAGAAAGCGGATAGGATTGGAGGGATTCAAACAAAAGAGTTGCATGAGAGATGGGCACAGATCTGAGAATCAATGATTTGGAGATGGGGTAACAATTAGTGAGGAGAGAGGTAGAGGGGGTTTATTCATGGAGGGTGTGATTACGGCAAATGAGCCAAAGGTGGGCAGAGGAAACGTTACAAGGACACTCTCAAAGCCTCCCTGATAAAGTGCAACATCCCCACCGACACCTGGGAGTCCCTGGCCAAAGACCACCCTAAGTGGAGGAAATGCATCCGGGAGGGCGTTGAGCACCTCGAGTCTCATCGCCGAGAGCATGCAGAAATCAAGCACAGGCAGCGGAAAGAGTGTACGGCAAACCAGTCCCACCCACCCCTTCCCTCAATGACTGTCTTTCCCACCTGTGACAGGGACTGTGGTTCTCGTATTGGACTGTTCAGCCACCTAAGAACTCATGCTAAGAGTGAAAGCAAGCCTTCCTCGACTCCGAGGGACTGCCTATGATGATGATGACGACTGTGGGTTTGAAAGGAACGGGGACAGTGGTGGAGGAGAGGGAACCATTTACAATAGCAGCTAGCACAGATAGCAGGAAGGGAAACCGAGTGGCCAGGAGTTTAGGGAATGGGGTCGAACGAACAGCGGTTGAGTCTAACCAATGAGAGGAGAGAGAAAGGAGAGAGATGAAAGTCCAGGGCTACAACGAAGGAGGGATTGGGGAGGCATGTTCAAACAGGCCCTGAAAGCATACCAAAGGGAAACAATTACTAATTACAATGCTTGATGCAATCAATTTTTCTTTAAAAATGACTGTACTACCCATCTGGGTTCACTGGGATCTTACTAGATTCTTAGGTTAAAAAATTTTCAACCACATTTAGAAATCTAAAACTGAGGTAGCTGATATGACATGCATCATCACCCCTCCCATTCTACAACAGCAAAACGGTTTAAAAATTGGAGCTAGAGTTCATTACACAAAAACACATTTTAGGATTACCATTCTTCTCTTCTGCTTACTCTCCATTTTACAAGTTTTTGGCTTGAACCGCATCCAGATCTAAATGCTGTGCAATCCGGACAGTGCTAAAGGTACTTTGAACATTTAAAATTCCCCTTAAAGCAGTCTAGAATAGGCATAATGCAACTGACATTCGGTGGCCCAACATAGCTTCAAGCACTCGAATTTGCTGTTGGAACTGGTGAGACAGACACTTCAGAAAGGCTTCCTATTAATATCAGCCTTGGCTGTATGCACAGGCTTCCCTGACGGCAGCTTCTGACAAGTTTCTCATGCTACACTGGTTTCTGATTTGCTGGAAAGGTGACCTTTACACTTGCATTTGAAGGCACCTTATCAGTTTGAAACTTGCCACTTTAAAAGCCCTCTTACGTGCTTTAGACAATGGCGTATGGAATGATACCAACTTATACAGGCCCATGGTTTCCCTACAAGGATTCCCTGCAAATATGGACACTCCAAGAAACCCCTGCCCAAAGACAATGTCAGCTAATCAAAAAGAAACCAGTGCTATCATTTCAGAAAACATTAGTAGACTAGCAGAAATGTGTCAACGGATACAGAAAAGCACAGTACTGAGATAAGCTTGATCCCTGGGACCTTTGTCGACTCCCTCGTGTACAGGAATCAGAGTTTGAAAAGGTTATGTAGATAAAACAGCAAGAGAGAGTACAAAGGCAGAAGTTAATTGTTTTAAGCCCAAAGCAGTAGGGGCAGAAGAGGTGGAGAACGTTAACATTAAATTGAGAATAAAAACAAAAAGAACAGCAACAGGGGAATCAGAGATAAAGTGCATCATTTTACTCGAGTATTATTGTTACCGCTTTAGTTGTTTGGGATTAGTATTGCACTAATAAAGCTATCCAAGCTAGCATTTTAGGATTAATTACAATAATATAATAACCATCCCAGGAAGTTTCCCAGAATCGGCTTTCATGTTAAAGCAGCTTAAGCTTCATTGCCATGATTACACAGCACAATAGGATTCTGCATGAACATCCTTCCCACAACTCTGTGTTTGAACCTATCCAATCAGGTTTCCACCCCTGCCATAGCACTGAAACAGTTCACATCAAAGTCACAAATTATACTGTATGTTACTGTGACCACAGTAAATTATTCTTCCTCATCCTTCCCAACCTGTCTGAAGCCTTTGACACAGTTGACCACATCATCTTCCTTCAACGCCTCACCTCCGTTTTCCAGTGGGATGGGATTGCCCTCGTCTGGGTCCATGCCTATTTATCCAGTCATAGCCAGAGAATTTCCTGTAATGGCATCTCTTCCCAAAGGATACATCCTTGGCCCCCTCCTAATCCTCATTTACCCCTCATGACATCATCCAAAAACACGTCAAGTTGCACATATACGCTGACGACACCCAGCTCTACCTCACCACTACCTCTCTCACAACCTCTCCACTGCCTCCGATTTGTCACGCTGCTTGTCCGACATCCAGTATTGGATGAGCAGAAATTTCCTCCAATTAAATATTAGGAAAACCAAAGCCATCACAATCACCATCACAAACTCTGTTCACTGGCCACCGATTCCATCCCTCTCCCTGACCACTGCAAGGCTGAACCAGACTGTTTGCAACCTCAGCATCCTATTTAAGCCTGAATAGAGCTTCCCATCCCATACCCTCTCCATCACTAAGACTGCATACTTCCACCTCCCTAACATCGGCCGTCTCTGCTCCTAAATCAGCTAATTGGCTGTGGAAACCCTCATCCATGCCCTTGTTACCTCTAGCCTCAACTATTCCAATGATCTTCTGGCTGACCGCCCTCCTTGCACCCATCGTAAACTTGAGCTCATCCAAAATACTGCTACTTGTATTCTAACTCGTCCCATCACCTGTTCACCCCTCACCATGCTCTCTGACCTACACTGGCACCTGGTCAATGCCTCGATTTTAAAATGGTCATCCTCATTTTCACATTCCTTCACGGCCTCGCCCTTCCCCATCTCTGTAACCTCCTCCAGCCCTACAACCAATGTTCCTTGTAAGCTGCGCGCTGCACAGCGTTTCAGAGATCCCACACAGCCGGTTTTTCAATAAAAGAACCGCGCATACGCGGTATGTTGAATGGCCTGTGGCGACAAACAAAATTAGAGGAAACATTGCGTACAACCCTCCGAGATCTTTGCGCTCCTCTAATTCTGGCCTCTTGCGCATCCCTGATTGGCTGAGCTTTTGAATAAATCTGGTAATGCACCCCTATTTGACAATGAAATATTCAGAAATTACCACAGTAAAGGTTTGAGAAGTATGATGACCAGTACCTGACTGAGTAGCTGTCCGTGAAAAATGGTGTTAATCACATTCAGAACTCTTTTGATTAGCTTTCGCTGTGATTTGGGAATAGGGGCTGTATACATTGTACTTGTAGCTTCCAGCTCCTGCTGTACTTTATCCAATAGCTCACAGAGGAACTCCTGAGCGTCCTGCTGGGCATATCCATGGAATGTAGGGATCAATCGCCATACACAGTGCAGCATAGCAAAGGGAGATACCAATGCCCACTTGCCAGACCACATGACCAGAAAAAGGGTATGGAGTTCATGACACAGAGATATATGTTTTGAGCTTGGCTCCTTTAGTTGAATTAGTTCCATATTTCTGCTCCTAGATGCTCCTCCACTTAATCCTTCAGAAAGACTGGGTCGCCTTGACCCCTTTTCCTCATCTATCAAAGATGTACTTGAATGAATGTCACTAACCAAATATCGCTGGCTGGAGGACCTGGTTTTCCCATTTGCTGTACTGGCCAGCAGTTCTTGGGTTTGACTTAAATCAAGGTGCAAGAAACACTCACAAAATATTTGCAAGTGACTTAGCACTTGTAGAATGGAGTTCATATAGCAGGTATTACCCAGGTTTCTTAGTCCCGTCACGCCAGGCGTTACGGTTGGTCTACGTTTAATTGGAGAATCACCAATTTTTTTCAATCTAACTGTGCTTGAGGTAAGGCCAGTTGTTACTGCTGGATATTTTGCTGGTGTCTGTTGAGCTGATGTGTCATAAATTTGAGAGGGCTCTTTTATACGTAAACTCTTTCGTGGTGCTGTGCTGAGTAACTCATCATGCAGCCGCCGTTTTAGCGCTTGTCGCCTTTTTCTGGTTTCTTCCCTTTTTATTTCAGCCTCTTCCTTTAATTGTTCTTCAAGTCTCAGTTTTCCACTGCATGTCAGTGCAAACCAAGACTGGAACACTTTAGACATGAGCGACTTACGCCGGTGCCAGAGTGCTGTGAACATTCTATCTTCATTCCGCAGCTGCGCTTGTGCACATCCTCGAGAAAGATAAGAGTCATCACGTCCTGCCATCGACCGTAAAGTCCTACCACTTCGAGTTGTACAGTCATAGTTCTGGCTCTTGATTGCACTTAACGTGCTCCGCAACAATTTTAGATCACCTGTCGCATTGTCATTCAGCACATAGTCATCACAAATGTAACAAAATACATACAACTCATTTAATTCCAAGGCCACAGGGTGCTTACTTTCCTGAAAATGTTTGAGGGCATGTTCTTCATTGTATCGTCCACAAGCAACGTGTGAACAGCTGAGACATGCCCACATTGACTCTGTAGTATTGCAGTCCACACAATGCCATTTTTGAGGGTTTAAGATTGAATGATCCTGGGCAAGCCGAAGCCGCCCTACATGCTTACATTTATCCATTGATTTCAGGTGTCAGCAGTCTGGGAGATGCATGACAAACATCCAACATGTTAACCTGCAAGAAAGGAACACAAAAGAAACTGAGCACGGATAACAATCATAAAGGTTCATACAATCACAAATTAAACCTCCATAAGCAGGAAATGTGTGGCACAATAGGCTGGTGCGTCAATGTATGTCAAGTGTGAAGGGGTATTTCATTGTACAATTCTTCCACATGGCTGCTCCACAGGCGGGAGGGGAGATTGGGTACTTTCCCAAGTAAGGATGAAAATTTAGTAAAGCCGTAAGGGCTCATGCATAGCCTCCAGCTCAGAAATGGCACTGCCTGAAGCCTGAACACAGATATACCACCTTCCCCAAGAGATCTGGTGTATGAAGACATCAAGGGGAGGGGAAGAGAAAGAGAAAAGTGTGAAAAAGTTTTAAAATGCAAGTTGTGTCACAGTTATTTATTTAGTTGATCATAGTTAATTTTCCCCACTACTGTCTGCCTTTAAAAAAGCCCCAAAATTATAAGTTTCAGAAAATAATGGAGATGGTAATTAAGATATATCAATTTTAATTCATTTTGAAGTTGAAGAAGTCTGTTCTTTTTAAAACAAGCTCAAGTGCTGGTTAAAAGGCTCCTCTTGCAACTGAACATTTGTCTCCTCAACTTACCTAGCTATGTGTCTATAGGCTTTCTCTCCCGGGGGGCCATCCACCCACAACCCCCACCCCCTCCCCGGCCACCCACCCACCCACAACACCCCCCCCCCCCCCACAACCCTCCCCGGCCACCCACCCCTCCCCAGCCACCCCCCCTCCCCAGCCACCCACCCCTCCCCTCCCCAGCCACCCACCCCTCCCCTCCCCAGCCACCCACCCCTCATCACTCCCCCCTCCCCAGCCACCCACCCCTCATCACTCCCCCCTCCCCAGCCACCCACCCCTCATCACTCCCCCCTCCCCAGCCACCCACCCCTCATCACTCCCCCCTCCCCAGCCACCCACCCCTCATCACTCCCCCCTCCCCAGCCACCCACCGCTCATCACCCCCCCTCCCCAGCCACCCACCCCTCACCCCCCCCACCTCCCCAGCCACCCACCCCTCCCCTCCCCAGCCACCCACAACCCCCACCCCCTCCCCGGCCACACACCCACCCACAACCCTCGCCCCCCCCCCCCACCCCTCACTCACCACCGCCCCCCCCTCCCCTCACCACCACCCGCCTCCCCAACCACCCCTCCCCGGCCACCCCCCCCACCCCTCCCACAATCCTCCCCGGCCACCCACAACACCCCCCCCCCCCCCCAACCACCCACCCCTCCCCAGCCACCCACCCCTCCCCAGCCACTCACCCCTCACCACCGCCCCCCCCCCAGCCACCCACCCCTCACCAGCCCCCCCTCCCCAGCCACCCACCCCTCACCAGCCCCCCCTCCCCAGCCCCCATCCCCAGCCACCCACCCCTCACCACCCCCCCCTCCCCAGCCACCCACCCCTCACCAGCCCCCCCTCCCCAGCCACCCACCCCTCACCACCCCCCCTCCCCAGCCACCACCCCCCCTCCCCAGCCACCCACCCCTCATCACCCCTCACCCCTCAGCCACCCACCCCTCACCCCCCCACCTCCACAGCCACCCACCCCTCCCCTCCCCAGCCACCCACCCCTCACCCCCCCCACCTCCCCACCCACTCCTCCTCCTCCTCCTCCTCCTCCCCAGCCACCCACCAACCCCTCACCATCCCCCCTCCCCAGCCACCCCCCCCTCCCCCCCAGCCACCCACGCACCCTCCCCAGCCCCCCACCCACACCCCACCTCCCTCCCCAGCCCCCCACCCGCCCAGCCATCCACCCCTCACCAATCCCACCCACCCCTCAACACCCCCAGCCCCCCACCCACACCCCACCTCCCTCCCCAGCCCCCCACCCGCCCAGCCACCCACCCCTCACCCCCCACCCTCCCCAGCCACCCACCCACCCCTCACCCCCCACCCTTCCCCAACCACCCACCACCCCCCAGCCACCCACCCACCCCTCCCCACCCCTCACCAGCCACCCACCCCCTCCCCACGCAGCCACCCCTCACCAGCCACCCACCCCTCACCCCCCAGCCACCCACCCACCACCCCCCTCCCCAGCCACCCACCCTCCCCTCACCACACCCCCCCTCCCCAGCCACCCCTCACCACCCCCCCCTCCTCACCACCCCCCCCCTCCCCAGCCACCCACCCCTCCCCACCCACCCCCTCCTCACCACCCCCCCACCCCTCACCAGCCACCCACCCCCTCCCCTCCCCACCCACCCCTCACCCCCACCCACCCACCCCTCACCAGCCACCCACCCCTCAACCCTCCCCAGCCACCCACCCCTCACCAGCCACCCACCCCTCAACCCTCCCCAGCCACCCGCCCCTCACCCCCCCTCCCCAGCCACCCACCCTCCCCAGCCACCCACCCCTCAACCCTCCCCAGCCACCCACCCCCCACCCCCCCCTCCCCAGCCACCCACCCCCCACCCCCCCCCTCCCCAGCCACCCACCCCCTCCCCAGCCACCCACCCACCACCCCCCCCCACCCCAGCCACCCACCACCCCCCCCCCCACCCCAGCCACCCACCCACCACCCCCCCCCTCCCCAGCCACCCACCCACCACCACCCCAGCCACCACCCCACCACCACCCCAGCCACCACCCCACCACCCGCCCCCCTCCCCAGCCACCCACCACCCGCCCCCCTCCCCAGCCACCCACACACCACCCCCCCCACTCCCCAGCCACCCACCCACCACCCCCCCCCACTCCCCAGCCACCCACCCACCACCCCCCCCCACTCCCCAGCCACCCACCCACCACCCCCCCCCACTCCCCAGCCACCCACCCACCACCCCCCCCACTCCCCAGCCACCCACCCACCACCCCCCCCACTCCCCAGCCACCCACCCACCCCCCCCACTCCCCAGCCACCCACCCACCCCCCCCACCCCTCCCCAGCCACCCACCCACCCCTCCCCAGCCACCCACCCACCCCTCACCACCCCCCCTCCCCAGCCACCCACCCACCCCTCACCACCCCCCCCTCCCCAGCCACCCACCCACCCCTCACCAGCCCCCCCTCCCCAGCCACCCACCCCTCACCACCCCCCCTCCCCAGCCACCACCCCCCCTCCCCAGCCACCCACCCCTCATCACCCCTCACCCCTCAGCCACCCACCCCTCACCCCCCCACCTCCACAGCCACCCACCCCTCCCCTCCCCAGCCACCCACCCCTCACCCCCCCCACCTCCCCACCCACTCCTCCTCCTCCTCCTCCTCCTCCCCAGCCACCCACCAACCCCTCACCATCCCCCCTCCCCAGCCACCCCCCCCTCCCCCCCAGCCACCCACGCACCCTCCCCAGCCCCCCACCCACACCCCACCTCCCTCCCCAGCCCCCCACCCGCCCAGCCATCCACCCCTCACCAATCCCACCCACCCCTCAACACCCCCAGCCCCCCACCCACACCCCACCTCCCTCCCCAGCCCCCCACCCGCCCAGCCACCCACCCCTCACCCCCCACCCTCCCCAGCCACCCACCCACCCCTCACCCCCCACCCTTCCCCAACCACCCACCACCCCCCAGCCACCCACCCACCCCTCCCCACCCCTCACCAGCCACCCACCCCCTCCCCACGCAGCCACCCCTCACCAGCCACCCACCCCTCACCCCCCAGCCACCCACCCACCACCCCCCTCCCCAGCCACCCACCCTCCCCTCACCACACCCCCCCTCCCCAGCCACCCCTCACCACCCCCCCCTCCTCACCACCCCCCCCCTCCCCAGCCACCCACCCCTCCCCACCCACCCCCTCCTCACCACCCCCCCACCCCTCACCAGCCACCCACCCCCTCCCCTCCCCACCCACCCCTCACCCCCACCCACCCACCCCTCACCAGCCACCCACCCCTCAACCCTCCCCAGCCACCCACCCCTCACCCCTCCCCAGCCACCCGCCCCTCACCCCCCCTCCCCAGCCACCCACCCTCCCCAGCCACCCACCCCTCAACCCTCCCCAGCCACCCACCCCCCACCCCCCCCTCCCCAGCCACCCACCCCCCACCCCCCCCTCCCCAGCCACCCACCCCCTCCCCAGCCACCCACCCACCACCCCCCCCCACCCCAGCCACCCACCACCCCCCCCCCGCCACCCACCACCCCCCCCCCACCCCAGCCACCCACCCACCACCCCCCCCCTCCCCAGCCACCCACCCACCACCACCCCAGCCACCACCCCACCACCACCCCAGCCACCACCCCACCACCACCCCAGCCACCACCCCACCACCCGCCCCCCTCCCCAGCCACCCACCACCCGCCCCCCTCCCCAGCCACCCACACACCACCCCCCCCACTCCCCAGCCACCCACCCACCACCCCCCCCACTCCCCAGCCACCCACCCACCACCCCCCCCCACTCCCCAGCCACCCACCCACCACCCCCCCCCACTCCCCAGCCACCCACCCACCACCCCCCCCCACTCCCCAGCCACCCACCCACCACCCCCCCCACTCCCCAGCCACCCACCCACCACCCCCCCCACTCCCCAGCCACCCACCCACCACCCCCCCCACTCCCCAGCCACCCACCCAGCCACCCACCCACCCCTCACCACCCCCCCCTCCCCAGCCACCCACCCACCCCTCACCACCCCCCCCTCCCCAGCCACCCACCCACCCCTCACCACCCCCCCTCCCCAGCCACCCACCCACCCCTCACCACCCCCCCTCCCCAGCCACCCACCCACCCCTCACCACCCCCTCCTCCCCAGCCACCCACCCCTCACCACCCCCCCCTCCCCAGCCACCCACCCACCCACCCCTCACCACCCCCCCCTCCCCAGCCACCCACCCTCCCACCCCTCACCACCCCCCCCCTCCCCAGCCACCCACCCTCCCACCCCTCACCACCCCCCCCCCCTCACCATCCCCCCCCTCCCCTCACCACCCCCCCCCCCTCCCCTCACCCCCCCCCCCCTCCCCCCCTCCCTCCCCACCCCCTCCCCACCCCCCCCCTCCTCCCCAGCCACCCACCCACCCCCCCTCACCACCCCCCCCTCCCCAGCCACCCACCCACCCCACACCACCCACCTCCCCACACCACCCCCCCAGCCACCCACCCACCCCACACCACCCACCTCCCCACACCACCCCCCCAGCCACCCACCCACCCCACACCACCCACCTCCCCACACCACCCCCCCAGCCACCCACCCACCCCTCACCACCCCCCCCCCTCCCCAGCCACCCACCCACCCCCCCTCCCCAGCCACCCACCCCCCCTCCCCCTCGGCCACCCACCCACCCCCCCCTCCCCCTCGGCCACCCACCCACAAGCTCCCTCCCCGCCTTAATGAATTATTTTCTTTTTTTTCTTTTTTTCTTCATTTTTTTCCCCCAATTTCGTTCCAGATCAACTCTAACGTCAAAGATCACTTTGCGCCAATGTGTTTGATCTTAGGCCAAAAGGCCGAGGGGCGAAGTTGCACCGTTCCTGGAAATATTGCAATACCAGGTCGGTGCATGGAGTGGACGGGGCATGCCCCCTGGCCTTATTGAATTATAACCTAATTAGGCTAAACATTAACGGTTACTCACGCATTGTGAAAATGTTGCTTTTGCTGTGGTTTATTTTTGCATCATTTTTTAGGTCAGCGTGCCATATGCCATTTCCCCATGTGAACAGATACTACTGCTTTACACCAAATTGTTAGTGCGAAAAAAAGAACCATTTCCTATCTTTGAACACACACATGCAATGCTATCAGCTAGAAGTGTACAACATGGAGAGAATCCAGATCCACGGAATGGGTCAAATTTCGGATCAGGCAGATGAGTCTTTAACAGCTCACCTGAAAGTTGGCCCCTCTGACACTCCCCAAGTACTGAAGTCTCACTCTAGATTATTTACTCAATGAGGCTTGGTCCCACAACTTTCTGACAACAGTACTACCGACTGAGACAAGCTGAAACTATTATAAAAATAGGCAGAAGCCAGCACTTTTCTACTCTCCCAAGCCCAGGATATTTATACATCAGCTTAGTGCACAGACATGTGCCAAGGATGGAATTAGCAATGGTTTTTCAGGCAGATTAAAAGATCTCATTAGGCTACACCGTAAACACGTCCATTTTAAATACAACATCCCAATATCCATCAGAAAAGAGGGAATCTCCCTGGGGCGGGATGGTGGAAATTGTGGACAAAATCAAGAATATCCAAAATTTGGTTTTACATAAGAACATAAGAAATAGGAGCAGGAGTAAGCCATACAGCCCCTCGAGCCTGCTCCACCATTTAATACGATCATGGACTCAGGTCCACTTCCCCTGCCCGCTCCCCATAACCCCTTATTCCCTTGTATGGTGTATAATCTAAGCCAACATTCAAGTCAACATTACTGAGAGAGTGTTGGATGGTAAAGAGGTGTAATCTTTCAGATGAGATGTTAAAGTGAAACTCTGTCTGGTTCAAGTGGACATTTAAGACTCCATGGCACTATTTGAAGACAGCATTTGCCAATATCAAAGTCAACTAAAAACAGACTAGCCTTTCAGCTGATAGCTGTTTTCAGGATACTGTGGATTCAGAATGACTGCTATGTTTACCTTCATAACATTCAATGTCTCTCAAACATTCAACTTCATATTTAAAGTGCTTTGATGCGAAAAGGAATACACAAATGCAAATATTCTGGCACAGAAATATCCAGGCAAAGGAATGAGGATAAGTATAGAAATAAAAAATGTCGTTCTGTTCAAATGATGATGAAATAGTGGCTGTGCACCAAGAGGATATTCTCGGAAATCATGGTAAATAACAGAGACGGTGGGTGTGGCTAATGGAGTTCTAACTGCGGCTGTTTGGTTGACACTACCAGATTGGGTGGAACAGATTAAAACATGTCGGAGGCTTGCCACCCCTATGTCCACTGAACATATTCTGGCAGGGTGGCCCAGCATCTTGAACGCCCTTTTGTAGTACAGACCAGGAGGATCAGGAACAAGCCATACTGGATTGAATGACGAATAACCTGCCAGAAATAGTCTGATGGTCTTGCAAATAGTGACCAATAATGGGCAATAAATGCTGGCCTTGCTAGCGACGCCAACATCTCGTAAATGAATTTTTAAAACTTACCATCAGCTGAATATGAACATCCTAACCCAGAATGAGAGAGATCATATTAGGTTCGAGAGGCAGAGGGGAGAGTCACAAACCATGGTTTTAAATTTAAGTAAGGCAAACTAAGACAGAATGAGAAGTGAATGGATCACAGTACACTATCTTTCATCAGTACATTTTTTTAAAATAGCATGAATACACTTTTTAAAAACCCAATTACACGTAACATTTCTATGTGGAAAAGTGGTCAAAAAATGTAAAACATGAGTTTATAATGTTACGGAAATATACGGAGTGGAAGGTGCTTCTCAGAGAGGGAGAGAAGTCGGGAGGGGTAATGGCCCCAAGCTGCACCTTCGAGCTTCCAGATCAGAGCACAATTACTGCAGATGGCAAGCTGACTGGGACGAATATTTGAAATAGTGTAAATTTACTTATTTTGGCAAGCTGTACCATCGCTAGAAAGATAATGAGATGCAGAGAAAAAAAGAAACCACAAGCAAAAGTACCATGCTGACTTCAGACAAAGAGAAGGGTCATTTAATATGGTGGGGAGAGGAAGAGGAGAGAAACTTGAATACGATTATGGCAATAAGCAGAAATCCTACTTTTAACCTTGCGATTTCTGAGTTGAAGTCAAGAATGCTGTTCCTTCATACGCACACCATAGGAACAGACTGGTTTTTAATCTGTCTAAAAGGCAGAGTCAATTACAAAATACTTACAACTTTACATTTATTTTAGTGGGATCCCCAGCGACCAATAAAAATATTGCTTTAAAATTCAATAGATCGTAGATCAGATTATACTCATCCCTGCCAGGTGGCACTAACCGTTGACCTCAAAGTGCTGGTACCAGAGCCTCAAACATTCGCCGCACCTTCGCCACGATCTCTCGCCGCTCATCCGCCCCGACTTTCCAACTCCTCTGTACTTGGGCCCCGCCGATGTTCCTGCTCACGCTGCAAACAGCAACCTGGGTTTTGAAGACATCACCCAGTCACCTACCTCGAAGTCATCGCACACTTGGAGCAGCTCGTGCTGGAAGTTGTTGTGGCTCTTTTATCCTCCTGACCTGTGGTGGTGTCCTCTCGCAGGTCAGGGTGGCCCACCCATGTTTGAGGCGGAGAAGCGGCGAGAGATCGAGTCAGAAATGCGGCAAATGATCGGAGCGGTGAGAGATCGTGGCTGAGACTTGGCGAGTGATCGTGGCAAAAGGTGTGGCGAATGTTTGTTGCGGAGATGCGGTGAGAAATCGTGGTGGAGGTGCGGCGAGAGATTGTGGCGGAGGTGCGGCTAATGTTTTGTGGTGGAGGAGCGGGGAGAGATCGTGGCGGAGGAGCGGCAAATGAGGATACAGGGCCCAGAAGAGCAGAGGGCCCAGGGGCAGCACGGGCCAGTCCACACTGTGATGCGTGTGCACACTAGGTCTGTGCAGCAGAGCAGGTCTCCAGTTGTCCAGGTTAACTCATGCCACTGGACCAAGGCCTAGTTCTGGCAAGCCCATGTGGTGGCTGATGTGCAACGGTCACCACACGTTAAAAAAATCCACGCACAGGCATCTTCCACCCTGAGTTCAGGACTGGAATATCGGGCTCTTCATTGAAACATCGGCGAACTCATCCCTTTTGGTGTGGAAGCAAGTCATCCTCGTTCAAGGGACCGCCTATAATAATGATGGTACCAGAGGCACTAAAACTCGGCTTAATAAAACAAAGCAGGAATAGAATGCGATGACATGTAAACACATCAAGCACAGTTGTTGATAAAGGTGCAATTTGGTATCAAATGTCAGGTTTGGTCTCAAGGAAGCACTGAAATTCACCAGCAACTTTAAACAGTCTGCTGAACAATGTTAAGTACATCATCAATATGTAGCCGAGCATCAGAAGTGACTAATTTAGCACCTCTGAGTCAATAGCCATCTTTCTTGCGACAATTGAGGCTTTATGCTAAGATTTATGCTCAAGGAACTCCAGTGGGAGCGGAAACAAAGGGCAAAAGAAAAACAGGTCACAAAAATTGCAGAAAAAAAATACTATGAAAAAACAGAATTGATGAAAAAGAAACAGAAAATGTGCACAATTTTAAGCAGCATCTACTTTAAGATTGCTCTTGTGACTTTGATATCAGGATGAGTAATATATAGCACTTGAGTTAGTTAATTGTCAAAAATATGCAACACAGGTCTAAAAGAAAGTTTGAAGCCATAGAGCAACTATTTCAATGCTCTCCCACTTCGCCCCTCCGCTCATCCAAAGCTCTGCTGCCTGTATCCTAACTCGTACCAAGTCCCGCTCACCCACTGCCCCACGTCCACGGGACCAAACCAGCTCATAACTCGGTAGGAACACAAATGGGAGGATCAGAGTTATGATGAGTATTTTTTGTATTATTTGTGGGGGAAATCAGTTCAAGAAGCAACACGGAGTAAAGGAGTTTCAAGAAGACCAGCAGAAGAGCTCAATGGCAGTCAGTACAAACAAGCTGGTTATAAAATGCCGTGATACCTTGCGATCACTCCTCTCTACCAGCTGTCTCTTCCATTACTTTTCCATCTTCCTGTACATCTGAGCTTTGTTTTCTATCTGGACACCTCCCAACTTTCCGAAGATGCCAATCTTCAGCCAATTCAGAACAGGCTCACTGCAACCTCGCCACCATAACACACAGCCTTAATACTTCAACAAATAGGACAGAATGGCAGAAAATCTTCACCTGGCTAGATTCCAGGTCACATGTTTTCCCAATATTCTGAAGTTGAGTTATGAGATTCATACTGCTGTAAATTGAAAGCTATATCTATTATGGCGGAGGAGTGGCGAGAGATCGTGGTGCAGGTGTGGCAAATGTTTGTGGTGGAAGAGCGACGAGAGATAGTGGCAGAGGTGCGGTAAACGGGGTACAGGGCCCAGAAGAGCAGAGGGCCCAGGGGCAGCACGGGCCAGCCCACACTGCGATATGTGCGCGCATTAGGTCCGTGCAGCAGAGCAGGTCTCCAGTCGTCCTGGATAAAGTTCTAGCTCTGTGAAGCCCGTGTTGTGGCTGATGTGCAACAGTCACCATGTTAAAAAAAAACCCTGGAGTTCAGGATTGGAATATCGGGTCCTTCATTGAAACATCTGCAAACTCATCCCTTTTGGTGTGGAAGCAAGTCATCCTCATTCAAGGGACCGCCTACGATGATGATACCTGCAATTTGCGCTTTATTTACTGAAATTACACATCACTAGTTTTCACATCACAGAAGAAAATGTTGCTGCATCACATTTAAGAATAAAGAAAACAGATGCCAGGAAATCTCTGCTTTACAAACAAGACTCAAATGTTATATACAGTATATACAGCAAATTGTGACTCCAGTTATCATAGCCTCCATTTTTGTATCTGTCCCATTCCACAATATGAGAGATTCATGTTAAAAACTGGTCAGGCCAAGCTTTCAACATTAGCAGCAATGTTCCCTTTAAGATGCATTGCCGCACAGTAATGGGAAAGGTGCCTCCTCCTCTGTAAAACAGCGCATGTGCGGAAATTTAAAGGGACCACGCACTTAAAGAAACAGACCGCACAGCTCACGGGGAACAATCATGAGCAGTCAAAAGAAACGAGTAGAATTTACATGATTTGTGTTTGCATTAACTTCAAACGTGTGTGTTATTTTCAGTCTAAATTTATCATAAATATCAAAGCAACTAAAAATATTAGTGACCTTTAGCACTAACCCAAGGGATCTGCACTCAAACGCCAGCCACTCACCCAGCCTCACAAGTGGCTGTTTCAAGTTGCTTACCGAACAGGAAAAATGAAACACAACAATCTTTGTTGGATGATTCTCAATTGTCACACTAAAGGCAAAGCAACCCAAACACATTCTCCAGTCTGTCATACAAATCATATGGCCTAACCAAAATTTGTTATTGTTTTTTAATTCGTCCTGGGATGTGGCGGTCACTGGCGAGGCCGGCATTTATTGCCTATCCCTAATCGCCCCTTGAGAAGGGGTGGTGAGCTGCCTTCTTGAACCGCTGCAGTCCGCATGAAGGTACTCCCACAGTGCTGTTAAGGAGGGAGTTCCAGGATTTTGACCTAGCAATGATGCAGGAACAGCGATATCCTTCCAAGTCAGGATGCTGTGTGAACTTGGAGGGGAACTTGCAGGTGATGGTCCTTCTAGGTAGTAGAGGTCACGGGTTTTGGGAGATGCTGCCGAAGAAGTCGTAGTGAGTTGCTGCAGTGCACCTTGTACATAGTACACACTGCAGCCACGGTGCGCCAGTGGTGGAGAGACTGAATGTTTAAGGTGGTGGATGGGTGTCAATCAAGTGGGCAGTTTTGTCCTGGATGGTGTCGAGCTTCTTGACTGTTGTTGGAGCTGAACTCATTCAGGCAAGGAGAGAGTATTCCATCACACTCCTGACTGGTGCCTTGTAGATGGTGGAAAGGTTTTGGGGAGTCAGGAGGTGAGACACTCGCCGCAGAATACCCAGCCACTGACCTGCTCTTGTTGCCACAGTATTTATGTGGCTGGTCCAGTTAAGTTTCTGGTCAATGGCTACCCCCCACCCCCGGCCCAGGATTTGACGGTGGGGGATTCGGCGATGGTAATGCCTTTGAATATCAAGGGGAGCTGGTTAGACTCTCGCTTGTTTGAGATGGGCGTTGCCTGGCACTTATGTGGCACGAATGTAACTTGCCACTTATCAGCCCAAGCCAGGTCTTGCTACATGCAGACATGGACTGCTACATTTTTAAGGATGTGGAGATGTAGTAATATACAAACAAGAGAGGGGGAATTTGAAAATGTCAATACAATATTAACTTTAGAACGTGTTGGTACAGACGTACTCCACTTAAGTTTGGATTCCACAGTGCTGCCAATTAAGATTCAAGAGTAACCAATAAAACATTACCTGGCACCTGCATGTCCTTTCATTTTCAAACCAGCATTTCAAAAAAATCATCAAGATCTCCAGAACCTTAAAACCAAGTTCTGCAGCAAACCCAACTAAATTTTGCATTAAGCGGTTGTAAATTCTGTGGCACTGCTATCCAGGGCCTAGGACCAAATTATCATTTTAGCGGGTACTTGTTAACCTGAAGAATGGTTGCATATTTTTCCTGCAGGGTGAGTGGGAAAGAAGAGGAAAAAGCAGGGGATACACCACTAGATAACAAATTACACACCACCAGCACACTCATCACCCAAAGCTTAATACCACACATTTACTCTCAACCTGCAAACCAAATTTGCAGCAATAGGAGGATGAATCCATGGAATGAACACAAGATAGTTTTCTAGATCAGTATGTTGAGGAATCAATTACAGAACAGGCTATTTTAGATCTAGTATTGTGCAATGAGAAAGGGTTCATTAATAAACCTTGTAGTTAAAGGGCCTTTAAAGAGTGACCATAATATGATAGAATTTCATATTCAGTTTGAAAGTGATTTAGTTAAATCCGAAACTAGGGTCTTAAATCTAAACAAAGCAAACTATGTAGGTATGAGGGGTGAGTTGGCGAAGGTAGATTGGGAAGCTACATTAAAAAGGTGGGGTGAGTTGGCGAAGGTAGATTGGGAAGCTACATTAAAAAGGTATGATGGTAGACAAGCAAGGGCTATCATTTAAAGAATTAATAAGTAATTTATAACAAATATCCATTCCTTTAAGGCACAAAAACCCCACAGGAAAAGTGGCGCAACCGTGGCTAACGAGAAGTTAAAGATAGTATTAGATCAAAGGAAGAGGCTTATTATGTTGCCAAAAAGAGCAGTAAGCCTGAGGACTGGGAGGATGTTTGAATTCAGCAAAGGAAGACCAAGAAATTGATAAAGAAAGGGAAAATAGAATGAGAGTAAACTAGCGAGACATAAAATCAGACTGTAAAAGCCTCTATAGGTATGTAAAAACGAAAAGATTAGCGAAAGTAAATGTGGGTCCCTTATAGGCTGAGACAGGAGAAATTATAATGGGGAATAAGGAAATGGCAGAGAAATTAAATACTTTGTGTCTGTCTTCATGGAAAATAGTGGAGAACCAAGGGTCTAGTGAGAATGAGGAACTGAAAGAAATTAGTATTGGTAACAAAAAAAATAGTACTGGATAAATTCATGAGATTGAAAGCCAATAAATCCCCTGGACTTGGTAGCCTATATCCTTGGGTTTTGGAAGAGGTGTCTATAGAGATAGAGATAGGAATTGAACAGTGATTTCTCCTGTTTTTCACACTCTACACACCGTAGCTTTATTTTCTTTATGCAATCAGTCTTTGGTTGTCATCTTCCAAAATCCCATTGATTTTAGAATGGTTCCCACAGATTGGAAAGTAGCAAATGTAACCCTGCTATTTAAGAAAAGGAGGGAGAGAGAAAACGGGGAACTACAGACCAGTTAGCCTGACATCAGTAGTAGGTAATGTGCTAGAATCTATTATTAAGGACGTGGTAACAGGGCACTTAGGATTGGGCAGAGACAACACGGATTTATGAAAGGGAAATCCTGTTTGATGAATCTGTTGAGTTTTTTTGAGGTTGTAACGACAGATTAAACCTCCCTTATCCAGAACTCCCTTAATCAGAACCACCCCTTGTGAATGTATGTGGAAGACTCGTGAAAGGGTTAATAAAATGGTTCTAGGAATCAAGAAGAAAATAAGAAAAGACAGACTTAGTTTCCCGTGAGAAAGTAGTGGGCAAAGTAGCTTGTGAGACCATCACTGATAAACAAGGGTTTATGGCCCTGACTTGATAAGGTGCACATCTGCTTCGCGTGATTAAGCTAAGCTATCCTAGCACGTAGGAGGTTTTGGTGTCCCTGAGCAATTTTGCTTGTTGCAATTCCGCTCGTAAAAGCATAAAGTGTTCTAAAGATAAACAGGCTGTCAATTCATGAAGCCCTAGTAACACACTGTGATTGATGAAGCAGGCCATACCTCCTGCAGTTTGTAAGAATAAAAGGGATGCGTCTGTGAGGATAGGCAGACCTTTTGTCTGCCTGCCCCGGAATCTGTAGACTCTGTGCTGGCGGTTTGGTAACTGGTCCGAAGCCGCTTCAATAAAGACGTAAAGATTGAAGGTATCTGACTCGATTATTGTCGAATGCAGCTGACCACCCGAACTAGGACTTAACATTTGGTGTCAGAAGTGGGATCCCAAAAACTCTCGATTGGAAGTGGCTGAATCATTGATATCCGACAGACGGGACACGGCAGAGGAAATGGGCCCCAAAGTGAGTATATTTAGTTAAATTGCCACTTTGTTTTCCTCCTGTCGTAAGTTCTGGTCGCAGATCTTTCACCACTGTTCAATTAATTGTTGACGGGATCGCCCGTGGTCAGTTGTCAGGTTACCCCAGGAAAAGATAGATTTGGAATTGTCCACCATGGTGGTCCGTTAAAATGACGAAGGAGTAGGTTGATCTGGAAATTGTCTACCATAAGTAATCCGTCAAACGTTAAAACAGTAAGGAATAAAGAGAAAAGGAATAAAGAGAAAAGGAATAAAGAGAAAAGGAATAAAGAGAAAAGGAATAAAGAGAAAAGGAATAAAGAGAAAAGGAATAAAGAGAAAAGGAATAAAGAGAAAAGGAATAAAGAGAAAAGGAATAAAGAGAAAAGGAATAAAGAGAAAAGGAATAAAGAGAAAAGGAATAAAGAGAAAAGGAATAAAGAGAAAAGGAATAAAGAGAAAAGGAATAAAGAGAAAAGGAATAAAGAGAAAAGGAATAAAGAGAAAAGGAATAAAGAGAAAAGGAATAAAGAGAAAAGGAATAAAGAGAAAAGGAATAAAGAGAAAAGGAATAAAGAGAAAAGGAATAAAGAGAAAAGGAATAAAGAGAAAAGGAATAAAGAGAAAAGGAATAAAGAGAAAAGGAATAAAGAGAAAAGGAATAAAGAGAAAAGGAATAAAGAGAAAAGGAATAAAGAGAAAAGGAATAAAGAGAAAAGGAATAAAGAGAAAAGGAATAAAGAGAAAAGGAATAAAGAGAAAAGGAATAAAGAGAAAAGGAATAAAGAGAAAAGGAATAAAGAGAAAAGGAATAAAGAGAAAAGGAATAAAGAGAAAAGGAATAAAGAGAAAAGGAATAAAGAGAAAAGGAATAAAGAGAAAAGGAATAAAGAGAAAAGGAATAAAGAGAAAAGGAATAAAGAGAAAAGGAATAAAGAGAAAAGGAATAAAGAGAAAAGGAATAAAGAGAAAAGGAATAAAGAGAAAAGGAATAAAGAGAAAAGGAATAAAGAGAAAAGGAAGTTGTGGGTGCCCACCACGGTGGTGGGTTAAAAGATAACTGATTTGAAATTGTCTCACTTAATGAGTCCGTCAAAACGTTGAATACATAGGTTAAGATAAGTTATATCATGGGTAATATACTTGATACAACGACAGGCTCAAGTAGCATTTTGCAGAGGTTGTGTGATAAACACCTAGATAAAAACAAGCAACTCAGACAATTGTCGGGAGGTTTGAATCAGAAATTAGGTTCAGACATATGGCCATTAGTGGGTTCAAGTGATTTAGAAACAATTAAACGCGCCTAAGAATTAATTTGGAAAAAGGGAATCGGGAAAAAGAGTAAGAAATTGATTGAAATTTGGCGCCAACATTGTCAAGATGAAAAAGATAAGAATATTCTGGTGAGTTGGCAGGAGAATGCTCTCAAGGCAGGAATTAAATTAACCGATGCGGGAATCCCTAAGCCATTGGAAATTTTAAGAAAGGAATGTGCACAGGAAAAGAGAAATAGAACAAGGAATCTTTAACTGAACTACGTAGTTCAATGGCTGGTCTTGGCATGCAAGGGGCTGACGATGACGATGAATGGGATAATTGCAATATGACTCCAGGGGCTCCCCCGCCTCGTCCGACGGCACAACCCGATGTTAATGCCTTGGCTGACGGGCTGTGGCAGTAAATGTGCCGGTGCCGAATTTATAGACGAACGGAGTTCTACCACCCCCTTACTCCGGTCCTAATGTCCTAACACCAGGCGCGACTGCTGCTACAACACTCATTTATCCCAGTTTAGACGATGTGTCTAATCGACATCGGAAACCGCCGTGCTGACGAGGCGGCTAAGTGTGCTGCAAGGAGTCAGCAGATTGTCGTGCCCCGAATGATGAGGCAGGCGTCCAGCTCTAAACCGAGCTTGTCGGCCCCTGAAAAGCCAATGCCAACCATCAAAGAAGTACTTCGCCTACAGGAGGACGCTCCTGCCGTACAAAAGCTTTGGAACGATCTTGATTGTAAATATGATACTGCCTCCGGGTTGTGGATCACACCCGCTGGTCAAACTTGTATGTCCGATGAATTGGCCCTTTGGGTAATTGAATGTGTTCATTATGTCACGCATTGTGGAGCAAAAGCCACTAGTGACCTGCTCCGCCAGACATGGTGGCATCCTAGCCTCCAAATGTTTGCACAGAATATTATTTCTCGTTGCCTTACCTGCCAACGCCATAATCCTGGAAGGGGGGGCACCATGTTTATTAGGCAAAACACCCTTCGAGACTTTGCAGATGGACTATATAGAATTGCCACGCTGTCAGAGTTATAAATATGTGTTGGTTATTGTTGATGTTTTCAGTAAATGGATTGAAGCTTATCCTACTACGGATAATAGAGCCTGTACTGTTGTTAAGATATTGCTGAAGGAAATTATCCCTTGCTTCGGGGTTCCCGGTCGTCTTAGTTCAGATAACGGACCCCATTTCATTGCAGCTGTAAACAAGGAATTGTGCCAACAGTTAGGGATACATCAACAACTTCATTGTGCCTATCGCCCCCAGGCGGCGGGTCTGGTCGAGCGAACCAACCAGACTCTTAAAACCAAGTTAGCTAAACTGACCTCTCAAACAGGGTCGACTTGGTTAAAATTGTTACCTGTAGCTCTTTTTCAGATTCGCTCCACCCCCGCAGGGACGACGCGTCTCATCCCGGCCGAGATCGTGTACGGCAGACCTCTTCGCACCCCTTGGGACCACCATTCCCCAGTTGCCGTTCACTTTCATCACATGACTGAGGAGATGACTACCTATGTGTTAGCCCTAACTAAGGCATTGCGAGCCTCTCATTCACAGGTTCGCGCCGCTTATGATGACCGTCCCTCCTCTCACAGATCATCCCCTATCGAGCCCGGATCCTTCGTCCTCATCAAAAATTGGACGCGACATCATCTCCAGCCCTGATGGGATGGTCCATTTCAGGTCTTACTCACCACCCCCACCACTGTAAAGGTGGAAGGTAGAGACACGTGGGTGCACATGCATCATTGATTACCGGCGGTAATCAAAAGGGGGGAGTGGAGATAGACGTGGACTAATAATTGAAGTGCCATAATACGTTCGTTCCCGTCGTTCCGTAACCGTTTTAGCCGTAATTTTAAGCCATAATTTTAATTAATCTAATTATCATATGATTGTTTGTCCTGCTTTTAGGTATTTAGGCATAACATGAGGCCGTGGTAGCCACGATAGTAACATGACGGTTTGCAAGCCCTTTTGTCTTTTAGGATTGAAAGAATGCACGGAACTCTGCTGCTAGGAGTCGTGATCCTGCTGATAACAGTAACAAAAACAGGGGGACGACTACTCAGCTGCCCAACCGACGGCTCACGAGAGCAAATTCTCCGCCTCTGTACGGGAGATATCGTACAATGTGGAACCAGGACACCAGACAATTTCGAATCATGGACCATGACTAAAATAAAATCCCGTACGGGTATACTCTCACAGGTTGATCGACAGGTGACTCTACAGGGCAAAGACCGATGGAATTTGCCATGCCGGTTCAGGGAATGCGAGATGGACTTTGTTTGCCCTGATCAACCTGAGGATGACTTAGTTGATTCAAAGGACCAATCCCTGGAATCAGTAACAGGGCAAAGGAGGAAAAGGAACGTGCAAGGGCAACTGGGGAACGATCATAATATATTCCTGAGGACTCATAAGATCTTATTCGCGCCAGAGTCGGTTGTATGCTACCCTGTTATGTCGGTCACTGAATTGTTTACCCCAACCCCGGTTATGGATCCCAGTCTTTACATACGAGGATACAATGATATCCCACCTGCCGAAAACATTACCTTCACATATTCCGATGGCCGAGGTCCCCCGGTCACCTGCCTAAACACCACAGGGTCTGGGAAGGATGGGTACCCACAGTGTTGGAATGGTACAGGATTCGGGTGCGCAAAAGTGGACGTGCCCGTTAACCAGACCTGTCTCACAAAGCAGTTCAATTATTCCTGTCTTCACGACTCAAACACAGGTATCACCTCTTGCCAGAGTGTGGATACCTGTGTAGAAGTAAGACAAGGGACCCAAATGACCTGCAGTGCCCTATACCACAGCCAAACTTTTGCTTTACGCCACTACGACCTGTCGCGATCGGGCAAGCGCATATCACCCAGGTTAGGCGCCGGAAGTCCGAAGTTATTGAGGTAACCGATCAGCTCCATGATCATTTACAGGATTATGACGAGCCAGATCAGATCCCTATCCCACATCTAACCGAAGTATTATGAGAGTTGAGGCTCAGAGTGGGTCAATCCGTAAAGCTCTATCACCAACTGCAAACTAAAATCAAAGTACTGGAAGAAGATATCGATGTAGACTTACAAAGTCAGAGTTGGTGGAGAAAGGTCTGGGATTGGGGAATAAATGTGAATATCCATCCTTGGATTCGTATAATTTCACACATACTGGTCGGGACAAAATTGATCTTAGCAATAACATGGGGCATAATTTGATCTAAGCAACCGGGACTCCTGAAACCGCGTGACTGGCCAGCACGTTGAGGCAGGGAGTACCGGGCCGTGCACAAAATTGAGAGTAAACATTTATGAATGAGAAGAAAAGGGGGGAATGTGAATGTATGTGGAAGACTCGTGAAAGGGTTAATAAAATGGTCCTAGGAATCAATAAGAAAATAAGAAAAGACAGACTTAGTTTCCCGTGAGAAAGTAGTGGGCAAAGTAGCTTGTGAGACCATCACTGATAAACAAGGGTTTATGGCCATGACTTGATAAGGTGCACATCTGCTTCGCGTGATTAAGCTAAGCTATCCTAGCACGTAGGAGGTTTTGGTGTCCATGAGCAATTCTGCTTGTTGCAATTCCGCTCGTAAAAACATAAAGTGTTCTAAAGATAAACAGGCTGTCAATTCATGAAGCCCTAGTAACACACTGTGACTGATGAAGCAGGCCATACCTCCTGCAGTTTGTAAGAATAAAAGGGATGCGTCTGTGAGGATAGGCAGACCTTTTGTCTGTCTGCCCCGGAATCTGTAGACTCTGTGCTGGAAGTTTGGTAACAGGTCCGAAGCCGCTTCAATAAAGACGTAAAGATTGAAGGTATCTGACTCGATTATTGTCGAATGCAGCTGACCACCCGAACTAGGACTTAACACCCTTGTCCAGAACCATTCCCGGCCACCGGATGCGGAGAACACCGACATGAACAAATTGAATTCCTTCCTCACTGCCGACTCCCACAATCGCTGGCCTGACCCGGCGATCCACCCCCCCCCCCACGATCTCTCTGCCACACTCCCAGCTCCAAGCCAGTCAGCCCAGGTATCCCCTTGCTCAGTACCTGTTGCACCATCCAATTTAACGTGACCACCCCTCGTCCAGAAAAGTCCTTTATCCAGAACAGGCCAGGTCCCAAAAGTTCTGGATAAGGGAGATTCAACCTGTAGTAGGATAAGGGGGAACCAATAGATGTGGTGTACTTGGATTTTCAGAAGGCATTCGATAAGGTGCCACACAAGAGGTTATAAAACAAAATTAGGGCTCATGGGATTGGAGGTGATATACTAGCATGGACTGAGGATTGGTCAGAGAGTAGGAATAAATGGGTAGTTTTCGGGTTGGCAGACTGTAACTAGTGGGCTACCGCAAGGATCAGTGCTTGGGCCCCAGCTATTCACAATCTACATCAATGATTTGGATGAGGGGACTAAATTTCCAAGTTTGCTGATGGTACAAAGCTAGGTGGGGATGTAAGTTGTGAGGAAGATGCAAAGAGGCTTCAAGGGGATATAGACAGGCTAAGTGAGTGGGCAAGAACATGGCAAATGGAATATAATGTGGAGAAATGTGAAGTTATCCATTATGGTAGGAAAAATAGAAAAGGAGAGTATTTTTTAAATGGTGGAGAGATTGGAAAATGTTGGTGTTCAGAGGGACCTGGGTGTCTTTGTACACGGATCACTGAAAGTTAACATGCAGGTACAGCAAGCAATTGAGAAAGCAAATGGTATGTTGGCCTTTATAACAAGAGGATTTGAGTATAAGAGTAAAGACGCCTTACTGCAATTATACAGGGCCCTGGTGAGACCACACCTGGAGTATTGAGTACAGTTTTGGTCTTCTTACCTAAGGAAGGAGATACCTGCTATTGAGGAGTGCAACGAAGGTTCGCCAGACTGACTCCTGGGATGGGAGAGATTGAGTAGACTAGGCCTATATTCTCTCGAGTTTAGAAGAATGAGAGGTGATCTCATTGAAAAATACAAAATTAGTACAGGGCTTGACAGTGTAGATGCAGGGAGGATGTTTCCCTGGCTGAGGAGTCTAGAACCAGGGGTCACAGTTTCAGGATAAGGGGTCGGCCATTTAGGACCAAGATGAGGAGAAATTTCTTCACTCAGAGGATGGTGAATCTTTGGAAATCTCTACACCAGATGGCTGTGGAGGCTCATTTGTTGAGTATATTCAGGACAGAGATCGATAGATTTTTGGATATTAAGGGAATCAAGGGCGGGAAGGTGGAATTGAGGTAGAAGATCAGCCATGATCTCATTGAATGGTGGAGTAGACTAGAAGGGCCGAATGGCCTACTCCTGCTCCTATTATGTAATCTGTTAACAGGCATATCAAATGCTCCTTGTTGCGAGGCCACTAGCCCCTCGAGGTTTACGGAAATATACAGTTTCGTTCCACTTGTGAAATTGACTGTAACTTGAAATAGACCATAAAGTCACTGGCACCAATGGGGAGAGCTTTATGCCAGAGTCTGGTCTTAATCATAGCACCTTCTGTGCAGTTGTCATTCGCCAAGATAGAAAGCCCCTTGCACATCCTGCTCAAGATGTATTTAGTGGATAAGACAGTGGAAAAGGAGACAGGGACTTCAATGATAGTGATTCTGATACAAGTGGTGATGGAGTGAGTAAAGGAAATACACTTATTGATCAAAGACAGAATGATCGGTTACCCTGTCTTAAAGAAAACCAATCTCCTTGATGTTCCAATCCCCATTACAATTTGAACATTCAAGTGACAGAGTGCAGCATTTTGCTCATGACTTTCATTTGTCAGCTATTGGGGTCTGTCACTTACGGAAAATTACATTGGCCCCATTGGTTTTGAGCAACTAGATCCAAAATTAGGCTTAAAATAAGGTTTACAAAATCCTCGTGGATAGTTTATGCTTATTTGGCAGTATCAGATGAATAGTCAGCAAAGTACAGTTGCTAATTACAATTACAAAGCACGGAATATGAAATGAACAGTGATTCCCATGTTTTTCAGACTCTACATATCTTAGCTTTATCTTCTTTATGTAATCAGTCATTAGAATTACTGGCCAAGTACATACTTGCATTAAAAAAAAAAATCACACATTTCACAAGACTACAAGTAGTTTGATGATCGATGAATTGTTGTAACATCCTGGCCAATATTTACCCTCGATCAACATCATAAACAGATTATCTGGTCATCCTCACATTGCTGTTTGTGGGAGCTTGCCGTAAACAAATTGGCTGCCACGTTTCCCTACATTACAACAGCAACTACACTTCAATAGTACTTCATTGGCTGTAAAGCATTTTGGGACGTTCGGAGGTCATGAAAGGCGCTTTATATATGCAAGTCTTTCTTTTATCTTTACTGTGCTATGCTCCCATTTACAGGGCCTTTTTCTTCACATAAGTGCATTGTAAAGTGTCTTGCTTTAATCAAGCGAATTCTTTAGCTGCAGAGTCCTGGTTCACAGCCTCAATTTGAAGCCGTTCGGTGGAGAATGTTTGTTCCTTACCTCCCTGCCCACCCAAATAGAATATCCTAAAAAAATACAAGTCTGAGACATTTAACAACCTCAGCAAATGTTTTCATAAGTAAATTAAATACTTCAGGAAGCTATACTATTTACAGACACATTTACAGTCAGCCAGGTATCTGACACAAGTAATAGCGGTGCTGTATTTTGATTTTCAAAAATCATTTGATAATGTGCGACATGTTGAAGATTAAAGCCCATCGTATTAAATGTAATGTGTCAGCATGAACAGCGTGACAAAAGGATAAAAAGCAGAGAATAAAATAATGTTTCTCAGATTCTCAGATGTAACTGGCAACGTGTCTCTGAAATCTGGACAGAGACACTGTTGGGCCAATATCCAAATTTGCTGACAATGCCAAATTACAACGAAGTACGCATGAAACTACAAGATAGGAAGAGTTCCGACTATAGGAGGGGGCATGTGATAAATGCAGGGAAAAGAATGGAAATAACCTAAACAGGATTAAAACATTCTCAACGGAGCCGAGGGTCACAAAGCTAGGGGTGCAGATCGATAGATGTTTAAAAGCAGCATAACAGATGGAAAATTATAACAAGGGAAAATGAGATTTTGAATTAAAAAAAACAAGGAGGCAACGATGAACTGTACAAGACATTTGTTAGGTTACTGTGTGCAGTTTTGAGCATGCAATTCTAGCAAAGGATAGAGCCATTGAAAAAGGCATAACAAAGATTTACTAGGATGCCATTGGGATGATGATAGCCTTGAAAAATATGAACTGCACTCACAAGAGCAGAGAAGGTTAAAGGAGAATTGAACAGGTGTTCAAAGTTTTGAGGGTAGTGACAGTAAACATAAGAACATAAATAGGAGCAGGAGTCTGCCATTTGGCCCCTCGAGCTTGCTCCGCCATTCAATAAGATCATGGCTGATCTGATCTTGGCCTCAACTCCACTTCTCTGCCTGCCCCCCATAACCCTCGACTCCCTTATCATTCAAACATTTGTCTATATCTCCACCGTAAATATATTCAATGACCCACACTCCGCAGCTCTCTGGGGCAGAGAATTCCACAGACTTACAACCCACAGAGAAGAAATTCCTCCTCATTTCAGTTTTAAAATGGCAACCCCTTATTCTGAAACTCTGCCCCTAGTTCTAGGTTCCCCCATGAGGAGAAACATCCTCTCTGCATCTATCCTGTCAAGCCCCCTCAGAATCTTATGTGTTTCAATAAGATCACCCCTCATTCTTCTAACCCAAATGAGCATAGGCCCAACCTGCTCAACCTTTCTTCATAAGACAATCCCTTCATCTCAGGAATCAACTGTAATCATCACTGCGGTAGCAAGGAGTATAAATGTCAGATTAACATCAAGGGCGCTATATAAAAACTAGTTATAGCAATAGATAATAATAGTTATTAGAATACGAACACAAGTCACTGTTGAAGCCAAGTGAATCATAACATTTCACGGGAGATCATATAAATGCTTAGAGGAAATTCTTTGAAGGGTATAAAGAAAAGGCAGGGAAACAGGATTTGAGAGCTCTGATGTGGGACATTGAATTTCATATGCTAATATTTTGGCCAATGTCTCATGTTATCAATATACCCTTGCAGCTTTTGATCCTCAGAATTGCCTGAATGTGGGAAACTGCTCATGGTCCTTGAACTCTTCCACTTTTTCTTTTAAAACGTTTATCCTCGGAGTGGGGAGAGATCAAGTTTCCAGAGACACGAGAATTTGAGTGCATTGAATAAACTGACAGTGATTTAAGATCTGCCTGTATGGAATATGAGAGATTTTCACCTTAGCGCCTCGTGCAGACCTCGCAAAGAAGCTGGAGGCTATGGGAGTACATGGCGGAATCTTGGCTTTTAACTGAGATGTGTTCTCCAGCTCGGAGGTCCATACAAGGATAAATGGGACACTTGCTGAATAATATTGACTATTCCAGAATGATACAAAGGTCACCACACTCCACTGGCTGCAAAGTTACTCTGGGCAGTAATTCCTGAGCAAAAACTAGCTACAGGTTAGTAATTTCTTTGAATTCAGAAGAATGTCACATGGCAAATGCATAGCACATTGGATAAGGACAGGCACATGTTGGGGGCAACTCGTTATTTGTGGACCAGGATAATTTGACAATAGTTAATGGGGCTTGATATCTTTTGGATGCGATGTTAAACCAACATCTCTAAGGTTTCTTAGAAGAGCAGGGGAGTTATCCCCGGTGTCCTGGACAATCCCTCAATCAACAAAACAAACAGAGTATCTGGTCATCATCATGTTGCTGTTTGTGGGAGCTTGCTGTGCGTAAATTGGTTGCCGCGTTTCCCACTCTTCTTCTTGGACAGTCCCTCTAGTCGAGGATGACTTGCTTCCACACCAAAAAGGGATGAGTTCACAGGTGTTTCAATGAGGGACCTGATATTCCAGGTCCCAAACTACATATTGAAGGGTGGAAGATGCCGGTGTGTGGATTTTAACGTGTGGTTGCACACCAGCCACCACACGGGCTTGACAAGAGCTAGGTCTTGGTCCAGTGGCAAGGATTAACCAATACGACTGGAGACCTGCTCTGCTGCACTGCCTAGTGCACACACATATCGCAGAGATGGCTGGCCCGTGCTGCCCCTGGGCCCTCGCCTCTTCTGGGCCCCGATCACGTCGCTCTACAATCTCTTACGGCTCCTCTGCTGCTTGCCGCCTCTCCTGCTTTACCTGCCCACGATCCAAATCAGCGACCTGGATTTTGGTGACGTTCAATCCAGTCGCCCTTCTCCAAGTCGTCACCCTTCTGCACCAGCTCGCGCTGCTCCCTGAAGTGGCATGCCTCCACGCTGCTCCCAGGCTGCCGCACCTCCGCTCCTTTTATGGCCCCGACCTGCAGCTGGTGGTTTCTCGCAGGTCGGGGCCTCCATGCTGTTTCCCACATTACAACTGTGACTACACTTCAAAAGTATTTAATTGGCTGGAAAATTGCTTTGGAACATCCCAAGGTCATGAAAGGCACTATATAAATGCAAGTCTTTCTACTTGCTTTGGCTGGGTCAGGAATATATCAAGAAATCTCTTCCTACAGTCTGCATTCGACTGAGAATGTGATATATTTCCAACTAGTTTTGGAACAATCACAGAAGTTCTACTCAGTTTTGCAATACTGCTCTGTAGAAATCTAAAATTTGATGTTTCTACTAGATAATTATGACTATTTTTGATTGAATTGATACGGGTGACATTGGGTAACCAGAGAACACAGATTTAAGATAATTAGCAAATGAGCCAGAAGGGAGATGTGGCAAAATTCTTTTACACCACGAGTTATGATCTGTAGAAAAATGCTGGAAATCTCAGCGGGTCAGGCAGCATTTGTCATAGTCATCCTTCGTCATCGACCCGAAACGTTAACTCTCTCTCTTTCTCTCCACAGATGCTGCCTGACCCATTGAGATTTCCTGCATTTTCTGTTTTTATTCCAGATTACAGCATCTACGGTATTTTGCATTGTGGAGTGATGATCTGTAATGGGCTGCTTGTGTGGTGGGAACAGGGGAGGGGGGGGGGGGGGTAAAAAGAAAATTTGCATTTCTATAGCATCTTTCAAGACTTTAGGACATCCCAAAGTGCTTTACTTTTGAAGGGTAGTCACTGTTGTAATGTAGGAAATGCAGCAGCCAATTTGAAAACAGCAACGTTCCACAAACAACAATGTGATAATGATCAGATAATCTGTTTTTAGTGATGTTGATTGAGGGATAAATACAGCTGGGACACTGGGGAGAACTATATATTCGATATAGTCCCATGGGATCTTTCACATCCACCGAGAGCGCAGACAGGGACCCAGTTTAACATCTCATCTGAAAGACAACCTCCGACAGTGCGGCGCTCTCTCAGCACCGCCCCTCCGACACTCCCTCAGCACCGCCCCTCCGACACTCCCGCTCAGTTTGTGTTTTACTCCTTGGAGTGGGACTGGAACCAGTGGCAGTGCGGGGCTGACAGACGGCCCTGATTGGGGAGCCACGGTCTCCAGGCCGGCACAGGCACGATAGGCCGAGCGGCATGCTCCCGTGCTGCAAGATCGGATGCGACTCTGCCCAATGGAGCGGTGCCGAGCCCCCTGACTGCGGCCTCCCGCGGCCGGCCGGACGGCCAGTGACCCACAGCGGACAAAGGCCGCGGCCCGTCGAGCTCCGGGGCCCCTTATCACCGGCCCTATCCCTGGGTGTAGGCGCAGTGAGAGAGGGCCGCGCCCGGCCTGTCGCTTACCCGCAAGGCCGCAGCCTGGGGCCCGGGTGCTGGGTGTGCCGGCTCCGGTCCCCCGCGCACGCCATCCTGCCGTCCGCTCGCGGACTACTCACACCGCCGCCATCTTGTAGCGCGAGCCCGAGCCGCGCGCTGCGTCACGCCGCAACCCCCTGACGTCACGCGCACACGGCCCGCTCTCGGGCCCGGCGGACCTGTCAATCACACGCTCACGGGCCTGTCACACACTGAGCCATCCGCCGATGTCGGTGTGTTTTGTGGGACCTTATCAAAAGCCTTGCTGGAATCCATATATACTACATCACACACACTACCCTCATCGACCCTCCTTGTTACCTCAGCAAATTCAATCAACTGCTGGTCAGGTCTACTTACTGTTCAGGCTCACAGTTGTCTGACCTTTGCAGCTTTCTCCAAAGCATTGGGATGAGACATTAAACCGAGGCCCCATCTGCTCTCAGGTGGATGTAAAAGATCCCATGGCACTATTTCGAAGAAGAGCAGGGAAGTTATTTCCGGTGTCCTGGCCAATAGCTAACCCTCAATCAACATAACAAAAAAACAGATTATCTGGTCATTATCACATTGCTGTTTGTGGGAGCTTGCTGTGCGCAAATTGGCTGTAAAGCGCTTTGAGACGTCCGATGGTCGTGAAAGGCGGTATAGAAATCTAAGATTTTCTTTTCCTTCATACGCATCATTACCAAGCCGACCCTCATTTTGCTTTTAAGCATGTGCATCTGAGGGAGAAAGGGATAGACCGAGTAATTACAGGACAAATTCTGAGGGACCGGACAAATCATCATTTGGAAAGACACGGATTAATCAAGGACAGTCAGCATGGATTTGTTCAGGAAATGTCATGTCTGGCTAACTTGATTGAATTTTTTGAGGAGGGTATGAGGGTAGTGCGTTTAATGTAGTGTATAAAAAGCAAAGCTTTTGATAAGGTCCCACATGGCAGACTGGTCACGAAAGTCCATGGGATCCAGGGCAAAGTGGCAAGTTGGATCCAAAATTGGCTCAGAGGCAGGAAGCAAAGGGTAATGGTTGATGGGTGTTTTTGTGACTGGAAGGATGTTTACAGTGGGGTTCCCTAGGGCTCAGTACTAGGTCCTTTTCTTTTTGAGGTATATATCAATGATTTAGACTTGAATGTTGGGGGTATAATTAAGAACTTTGCAGATGATACTAAAATTGGCCGTGTGGTTGATAATGAAGAAGAAAGCTGCGGACTGCAGGAAGATATCAAAGAACTGGTCAGGTGGACAGAACAGTGGCAAATGGAATTCAATCCGGAGTGTGAGGTAATGCATTTGGGGAGGGCTAACAAGGCAAGGGAATACACATTAAATGGTAGAAGTGAAGAGTAGAGGAACAAAGCGACCTTGGAGTGCATGTCCACAGATCCCTGAAGGTAGCAGGCCAGGTAGATAAGGTGGTTAAGAAGGCATACGGAATACTTGCCTTTATTAGCTGAGGCATAAAATACAAGAGCAGGGAGGTTATGCTTGAACTGTATAAAACACTGGTTAGGCCACTAGCTAGGGTACTGTGTGCAGTTCTGGTCACCACATTACAGGAAAGATGTGATTGCACTGGAGAGGGTGCAGAGGAGCTTTACGAGGATTTTGTGTGGACTGGAGAATTTTAGCTATGAGGAAGGATTGGATAGGCTGGGTTTGTTTTCTTTGGAACAGAGGAGGCTGAGGGGAGACTTCATTGAGGTGTATAAAATTATGAAGGGTCTAGATAGAGTGAATAGGAAGGACCTATTTCCTTTAGCAGAGGGGTCAACAACCAGGGGGCATAGATTTAAAGTAATTGGTAGAAGGTTTAGAGAGCATTTGAGGGGAAATTTCTTCACCCAGAGGGTGGTGGGGGTCTGGAACTCACTGCTTGAAAGGTTGGTAGAGGCAGAAATCCTCACCATATTTAAAAAGTACTTGGATGTGCACCTGAAGTGCCGTAACCTACAGGTCTACGGACCAAGAGCTGGAAAGTGGGATTAGGCTGTATAGCTCTTTGTTGGCTGGCGCAGACACGATGGGCTGAAATGGCCTCCTTCCGTGCTGTAAATTTCTGTGTTTCTATGATTCTATGATTAAACACCTCTATCAAATCTCCGTTTAGTTTCTCTGCTCCAAGGAGAACATTTCCAGCTTCCCTAGACTCGCCACATAACTAAAGTATAACATTCCTGGGACCATTCTACTAAATCTCCTCTGCATCCTCTTTAAGGCCTTAACAAACTTTCTCAAGTGCGGTGCCCAGAATTGGCCACAATACTCCAGCTGAGGCCTAGCCAATGTTTTATAAAGGTTCAGCATAAAGCAAAGCTATATGTCTTTTTAACAGCCTTCTCAACTTGTCCTGTCACCTTCCAAGATTTGTGTACGTACAATCACAGGTCTCACTGTTCCAGACCCCTTTATAATTGTACCATTTAGTTTATATTGCCCCTCCTCAGTCTTCCAATCAAAATGCACCACTTCACATTACTCTGCCTTAAATTTCATCTGCCATGTGTCTGCCCATTTCACCAGTCTGTAACTGACCTCCTGAAGTCTGTTATTATCTGCCTCATTGTTTACCACTCTCCAATCTGAAAAACAACCATTCACCACTATTCTCTGTTTCTGTCCTAAGCAGCCAATGCCCCTTTAATCCCATAGGCTTCAATTTTGCTAACATGTCTATTATGTGATACTTTATCAAATATATTTTGGATAAAGGCGTTGATAATGTGCCACATAATGTGCTTGCCAGCAAAATTGAAGCCCATTGAATAAAAGGGACAGTGGCAGCATGGACAAGAAATTGGCTAAGTGACAGGAAACAGAGAGTTGTGGGGAACGGACTGGAGAAAGATATACAGTGGTGTTCCCCAGGGGTCGGTACTGGGACCACTGCTTTTCCTGATGTATATTAATGACATAGACTTAGGTTTTCAGGGCACAATTTCAACATTTGCAGATGACACAAAACTTGGAACACAAGAACACAAGAGATAGGAGCAGGAGTCGGCCATTTGACCCCTCGAGTCTTCTCCGCCATTCAATAAGATCATGGCTGATCTGATCATGGAATCAGTTCTACTTCCCTGCCCGCTCCCTACATACCTTGACTCCCTTATCGCTCAAAGATCTGTCTATCTTCACCTTAAATACATTCAATGACCCAGCCTCCACAGCTCTCTGGGGCAGAGAATTCCACAGATTTACAACCCTCTGAGAGAAGAAATTCCTCCTCATAGTTTTAAATGGGCGGCCCCTTATTCTGAGACTCTGCCCCCTAGTTTTAGTCTCCCCTATGATTGGAAATATACTCTCTGCATCCACCTTGTCGAGCCCCCTCATTATCTTATATGTTTCGATAAGATCACCTCTCATTCTTCTAAATTCCAATATAGATCCAACCTACTCAACCTATCTTCATAAGTCAACCTCTTCATCTCTGGAATCAACCTAGTGAACCTTCTCTGAACAGCCTCCAATGCAAGTATATCCTTCCTTAAATACGGAGACCAAAACTGTACACAGTACTCTAGGTGTGGCCTCACCAATACCCTGTACAGTTGTAGCAGGACTTCTTTGCTTTTATACTCTATCCCCCTTGCAATAAAGGCCAACATTCCATTTGCCTTCCTGATTACTTGCTGTACCTGCATACTAACTTTTTGTGTCTCATGCACAAGGACCCCCAGGTCCCTCTGTACTGCAGCACTTTGCAATTTATCTCCATTTAAATATAATTTGCTTTTCTATTTTTTCTGTCAAAGTGGATAACTTCACATTTTCCCACATTATACTCCATCTGCCAAATTTTTGCCCACTCACTTAGTATGTCTATATCCCTTTGCAGGTTTTTTGTGTCCTCCTCACAATTTGCTTTCCCACCCATCTTTGTATCATCAGCAAACTTGGCTACATTACTCTCGGTCCCTTCATCCATGGCATTAATATAGATTGTAAATAGTTGAAGCCCCACTATAGTGAACAGTGAGGAGGATAGTGATAGACTTCAAAAAGACATTGACAGGCTGGTGGAATGGGCGGAAACGTGGCAGATTAAATTTAACGCAGAAAAGTGCGAAATGATACATTTTGGTAGGAAGAACAAGGAGAGGCAATATAAACTAAAATGGTACAATTCTAAAGGGGGTGCATGAATTGGGTTGGGATTGGGCAGAGTCAATATAGATTTATGAAAGGGTAATCATGTTTGACAAATCTGTTTGAGTTTTTTGAGGTCACAAGCAGAATAGATAAGGGGGAACCAGTGGATGTGATGTATTTGGATTTCCAGAAGGCATTCAATAAGGTGCCACACGAGAGCTTATTAAGCAAAATTAGGGCTCATGGGATTGGTGGTAATATATTAACATGGATTGAGGATTGGTTGGACAGAAATCAGAGAGTAGTAGTAAGTGGGTCATTTTCAGATTGGCAGACTGTAACTAGTGGGATATTAATATTAGGCAGTCCCTCGTGTTGAGAATGACTCGCTTCCACACCAAAAAGGGATGAGTTCACAGGTGTTTCCCGAACTACATCCTGAAGGGTGGAAGATGCCTGTGTGTGAATTATTTTAATGTGGAGTGGCTGTTGCACACCAGCCACCACACGGGCTTGACAGAGCAAGTTCTTGGTCCAGTGAGAATGGCCAACCAAGTCGGCTGGAGACCAGCTCTGCTGCATGGACCTAGTATGCACACATACCTACTGTCCATACATCGCATTGAGGGCTGGCCCATGCTGCACTTTCCCTGGGCCCCACTGTTGTTATACGCTGCGCCGCTCCTGGGCTGCTGCCTCGTTGCTGGTCTCCTTGACTCCGACCTCGCCGCTCCTGGGCCACAACCCCCCACCCCCGCCCCCCCCCCACCCCCACCCACTCCCCCCTCCCTGGGCCACGACCCCTCCCCCCCCCGGTCCTGGGCCACGACCCCCCCTCCCCCCCGCTCCTGGGCCATGATCCCCCCCCCCCTGCTCCTGGGCCATGATCTCCACCCCCCCCCCCCCTGCTCCTGGGCCATGGCCCCCATTTCCCCCACTCCTGGGCCATGACCCTGACACTTTGATTTTAAATAGTGCTGTGTTATAGAGAGCTGCAGAATTCACTTCTAGGATTAGTGATTGAAGCAGAAACAATGTCAAAGATTCAAGATTAGAATTTGGTTGAAGTAAAAGCCACACGGTCAGCCAGAGAGAGGAGAGCATGAGACTGTCATGGGGCTGTGTCTCTTCACGCTCCCTGCTCTGTGTGAGGACTAAGTGAAGGCATACAGGGGTGCTGTGGAAGCTCCTATCCATGCTCTACCTCATGGATTGCAAGGCCAGAGCTCCGTGCTATTGTGTGCAAGCCCGCAGCCAGGCTGCCCAGGGCACTGAAAAGCTCCCGGTGCAATGGGGATCAGTTTCTGACTGCCAGGTGTGCCCTCCACATCTTCCCCTCCGCCCTGTTGCAACAGGGCTGTGAAATGAGCTCCTTCCTGCACCATCCCAGCCCCACTGTGCACTCGTGCTCGGTGCGTCTCCCGGCACAGACCCTCTCGCATCTCCTCCAACGGATGCAAAGTGCCGGTCTCTGAGCTGCGTGTACCACTGTGCCATCTTCTGGGATGCTTTCTCTCAGCTCCTCACCCTCTGGGCAGCTACATTTCATAAACCTAAGAGGGACAAGGATTAAGGACCACGGTTTTAGTATGAAGGATAAGCAGAGAGAGAGCTGGGGGATTGCTGGAAGCAGCTGCACTTCATTAGCTTTAGTGTGCGAGGGAGAGCTTTCATAGAATCACAGAAATTTACAGCACGGTAGGAGGCCTTTGGGCCCATCGTGTCCGCGCCGGCTGACCAAGAGCTACCCAGCCTAATCCCACTTTCTAGCTCTGGGTCCGTAGCCCTGTAGGTTACAGCACTTCAAGCGCATATCAAGTACTTTTTAAACGTGGTGAGGGTTTCTGCCTCTACCAACCTTTCAGGCAGTGAGTTCCAGACCCCCACCACCCTCTGGGTGAAGAAATTTCCCCTCAAATCCCCTCTAAACCTCCCCCCAATTACTTTAAATCTATGCCCCATTGTTGTTGACCCCCCTGCTAAGGGAAACAGGTCCTTCCTATTCACTCTATCCAGGCCCCTCATAATTTTATACACCTCAATCATGTCTCCCCTCAGCCTCCTCTGTTCCAAAGAAAATAGACCCAGTATCTCCAATCTTTCCTCATAGCCAAAATTCTCCAGTCCTGGCAACATTCTTGTAAATCTCCTCTACACTCTTTCCAGTGCAATCACATCTTTCCTGTAGTGTGGTGACCAGAACTGCACGCAGTACTCCAGCTGTGACATAACCAGTGTTTTATACAGTTCAAGCAGAACCTCCTTGCTCTTGTATTCCATGCCTCGACTAATAAAAGCAAGTATTCCATATACCTTATCTACCTGTCCTGCTACCTTCAGGGATCTATGGACATGCACTCCAAGGTCCCTTTGTTCCTCTACACTTCTCAGTATCCTACCATTTAATGTGTATTCCCTTGCCTTGTTAGACCTCCCCAAATGCATTACCTCACACTTCTCTGGATTGAATTCCATTTGCCACAGTTCTGTCCACCTGAACAGTACATTGATATCTTCCTGCAGTCCGCAGCTTTCTTCTTCATTATCAACCACACACCTATTTTAGTGTCATCTGCAAACATCTTAATCATATCCTCAACATTCAAGTCCAGTTCATTGATATATACCACAAAAAGCTAGGGACCTAGTACTGAGCCCTGCGGAACCCCACTGGAAACAGCTTTCCATTCAAAAAACACCCATCAACCATTACCCTTTACTTCCTGCCTCTGAGCCAATTTTGGATCCAACTTGCCATTTGCCCTGGATCCCATGGGCTTTTACTTTCATGACCAGTCTGCCATGTGGGACCTGATCAAAAGCCTTGCTAAAATCCATATACACTACATCATCGAAAAATTCAATCATCGAAAAATTCAATCAAGTTAGTCAGACACGACCTTCCCTTAACAAATCCATGCTGCCTGTCCTTGATTAATCCATGTCTTTCTAAATGTAGATTTATCCTGTCCCTCAGGATTTTTTCCAATCATTTTCCCACCACTGAGGTTAGGCTGACTGGCCTGTAATTACTCGGCCTATCCCTTTCTCCCTTTTTAAACAAAGGTACCACATTAGTAATTTTTCAGTGAGGAGGGGCAGAGTGTAAGGTGGCCCAGAACCCTGCCGTGTGGTACAACAACAACTTGCATTTATATAGCGCCTTTAATATAGTAAAACATCTCAAACATTATCAATAAAAAGAAAGAAAGACTTGGATTTATATAGTGCCTTTCACGACTATCGGATGTCTCACAGCCAATGAAGTACTTTTGAAGTGTAGTCACTGTTGTAATGTAGGAAACGCGGCAGCCAATTTGTGCACAGCAAACTCCCACAAACAGCTATGTGATAATGACAAGATAATCTGTTTTAGTGATGTTGATTGGGGGATAAATATTGGCCATGTGATCCCTTACATTCACTTGAGAGGGCAGACAGGGACTCGGTTTAAAAGACGGCACCTCCGACAGTGCAGCACTCCTTCAGCACTGCACTGGAGTGTCAGCCTAAATTGGTGTGCTCAAGTCCCTGGAGCGGGACTTGAACCCACAACCTTCTGACTCAGAGTGAGAGTGTTGCCCACTGAGCCATGGCTGATACTACAGTTTGACACTGAGCCACAGAAGGAGATATCAGGACAGATAACCAAACCTTGGTCAAAGAGGTATGTTTCAATGAACATTTAAAGGAGGAGAGAGAGGTAGGGAGACAGAGAGGTTTAAGGAGGGAATTCCAGAGCTTAGGACGCAGGCAGCTGAAGGCATGGCTGCCAATGGTGGAGCAATGGTGGATACTATACATGGACCATGTACAGTAGACACCTCAAGTCACTGGAGAAATACCACCAACGATGTCTCCACAAGATCCTGCAAATCCCCTGGGAGGATCGACGCACCAAAATTAGCGTTCTCGACCAGGCCAACATCCCCAGCATTGAAGCACTGACCACACTTGATCAGCTCCGCTGGGCAGGCCACATAGTCCGCATGTCAGACATGAGACTCCCAAAGAAAGCGCTCTACTCGGAACTCCTTCACGGCAAATGAGCCAAAGGTGGGCAGAGGAAACGTTACAAGGACACACTCAAAGCCTCCCTGATAAAGTGCAACAGCCCCACTGACACCTGGGAGACCTTGGCCAAAGACCGCCCTAAGTGGAGGAAGTGCATCCGGGTGGGCGCTGAGCACCTCAAGTCTCATCGCCGAGAGCATGCAGAAATCAAGCGCAGGCAGCGGAAGGAGCGTGCGGCAAACCAGTCCCACCCACCCTTTCCCTCAACGACTATCTGTTCCACCTGTGACAGGGACTGTGGTTCTCATATTGGACTGTTCAGTCACCTAAGGACTCATTTTTAGAGTGGAAGCAAGTCTTCCTCGATTCCGAGGGACTGCCTATAATGATGATGAAATCGGTGATGTGCATGATGCCAGAATTGGAGGAACGCAGACGTGTGACCTAATAGAGGTCTTTAAAATTATGAAAGGTTTTGATAGAGTGGATACAGAGAGAATGTTTCCACTCATGGGGAAGAGCATAATTAGAGGCCATCAATATAAGAAATCCAATAGGGAATTCAGAAGAAACCTCTTTACCCAGAGAGTGGTGAGAATGTGGAACTCGCTACCACAGGGAGTGGTTGAAGCGAATAGTATCGATGCATTTAAGGGGAAGCTGGACAAGCGTATGGGGGAGAATGGAATAGAGGGTTATGCTGATAGAGTTAGATGAGAAAAGACGGGAGGAGGCTCGAGTGGAGCATAAACACCGGCATGGACTGGTTGGGCCGAATGGCCTGTTTCTGTGCTGTGTATCCTGTGTAATTTTGAAAGCTTATAGGTCTGGAGGAGGTTACAGAGATAGGGATGGGCGAGGCCATGGAGCGATTTGAAAACAA
Source organism: Pristiophorus japonicus (assembly GCF_044704955.1). Taxonomy (NCBI): domain Eukaryota; kingdom Metazoa; phylum Chordata; class Chondrichthyes; family Pristiophoridae; genus Pristiophorus; species Pristiophorus japonicus. The sequence goes on along the minus strand of NC_091989.1, from coordinate 76,095,735 downwards.
GGGTGAGGATTTTAAAATTGAGGCGCTATCAGACCGGGAGCCGATGTAGGTCAGCGAGCACAGGGGCGATGGGTGAGTGGGACTTGGTGCGAGTTAGGACACAGACAGCAGGTTTTTGTATGAGCACAAGTTTCTGTAGGGTAGAACGTGGGAGGTCAGCCAGGAGTGTGTTGGAATAGTCAAGTCTAGAGGTAACAAAGGCATCGATGAGGGTTTCAGCAGCGGATAAGCTGAGGCAAGGGCGGAGACGGGCGATGTTACGGAGGTGGAAATAGGCGGTCTTGGTGACGGAGAGGATATGTGATCGGAAGCTCAGCTCAGAATCAAATTGGGCGCCAAGTTGCGAAGAGTGTGGTTGAGCCACAGACAGTGACTATGGATAGGGATGAAGTCAGTGGAGAGGGAACGGAGTTTTGGAGGCGGTGTCACTGTCTGAATGGAGATTTTACCGCCAGGCAGCTGTTGCTGCCTCCAACCGCGAAATTCAGTTTTACCGCCTGAAAAGGGGATTGCAGCATTAAATCAGGCATTGCACACTGCTCTGGGGTGGCAAGGGGGCCAGTATGGGGGGGCGGTAAGGGGGGGCGGTAAGAGGGGCGGTAAGGGAGGCAGTAAGTTGGGCAGTAAGTGGGGCAATGTGGGGCGGTAAGTGGGGCGGTAAGTGGCGCAATAAGTGGGGCAGTAGGTGGGGCAGTAAGTGGGGCAATAAGTGGGGCAGTAAGTAGGCAATAAGTGGGGCAGTAAGTAGGCAATAAGTGGGGCAATAAGTGGGGCAATAAGTGGGGCAATAAGTGGGGCAATAAGTGGGGCAGTAAGTGGGGCAATAAGTGGGGCAGTAAGTGGGGCAATAAGTGGGGCAGTAAGTGGGGCAATAAGTGGGGCAGTAAGTGGGGCAATAAGTGGGGCAGTAAGTGGGGCAATAAGTGGGGCAGTAAGTGGGGCAATAAGTGGGGCAGTAAGTGGGGCAATAAGTGGGGCAATAAGTGGGGCAGTAAGTGGGGCAATAAGTGGGGCAGTAAGTGGGGCAATAAGTGGGGCAGTAAGTGGGGCAATAAGTGGGGCAGTAAGTGGGGCAATAAGTGGGGCAGTAAGTGGGGCAATAAGTGGGGCAGTAAGTGGGGCAATAAGTGGGGCAGTAAGTGGGGCAATAAGTGGGGCAGTAAGTGGGGCAGTAAGTGGGGCAATAAGTGGGGCAGTAAGTGGGGCAATAAGTGGGGCAGTAAGTGGGGCAATAAGTGGGGCAGTAAGTGGGGCAATAAGTGGGGCAATAAGTGGGGCAGTAAGTGGGGCAATAAGTGGGGCAGTAAGTAGGCAATAAGTGGGGCAATAAGTGGGGCAATAAGTGGGGCAGTAAGTGGGGCAATAAGTGGGGCAGTAAGTGGGGCAATAAGTGGGGTGGTAAGTAGGCAATAAGTGGGGCAATAAGTGGGGCAGTAAGTGGGGCAGTAAGTGGGGCAATAAGTGGGGCAGTAAGTGGGGCAATAAGTGGGGCAATAAGTGGGGCAGTAAGTAGGCAATAAGTGGGGCAATAAGTGGGGCAGTAAGTGGGGCAGTAAGTGGGGCAGTAAGTGGGGCAATAAGTGGGGCAGTAAGTGGGGCAATAAGTGGGGCAGTAAGTGGGGCAATAAGTGGGGCAGTAAGTGGGGCAATAAGTGGGGTGGTAAGTAGGCAATAAGTGGGGCAATAAGTGGGGCAGTAAGTGGGGCAGTAAGTGGGGCAATAAGTGGGGCAGTAAGTGGGGCAATAAGTGGGGCAGTAAGTGGGGCAATAAGTGGGGCAGTAAGTGGGGCAATAAGTGGGGTGGTAAGTAGGCAATAAGTGGGGCAATAAGTGGGGCAGTAAGTGGGGCAATAAGTGGGGCAGTAAGTGGGGCAATAAGTGGGGCAGTAAGTAGGCAATAAGTGGGGCAATAAGTGGGGCAGTAAGTGGGGCAATAAGTGGGGCAGTAAGGGGGGCGGTAAGTGGGACAATAAGTGGGGCAGTAAGTGGGGCAGTAAGTGGGCAATAAGTGGGGCAGTAAGTGGGGCAATAAGTGGGGCAGTAAGTGGGGCAATAAGTGGGGCAGTAAGTGGGGCAATAAGTGGGGCAGTAAGTGGGGCAGTAAGTGGGGCAATAAGTGGGGCAGTAAGTGGGGCAATAAGTGGGGCAGTAAGTGGGGCAATAAGTGGGGCAATAAGTGGGGCAGTAAGTGGGGCAATAAGTGGGGCAGTAAGTGGGGCAATAAGTGGGGCAGTAAGTGGGGCAATAAGTGGGGCAGTAAGTGGGGCAATAAGTGGGGCAATAAGTGGGGCAGTAAGTGGGGCAATAAGTGGGGCAGTAAGTGGGGCAATAAGTGGGGCAGTAAGTGGGGCAATAAGTGGGGCAGTAAGTGGGGCAGTAAGTGGGGCAATAAGTGGGGCAGTAAGTGGGGCAGTAAGTGGGGCAATAAGTGGGGCAGTAAGTGGGGCAGTAAGTGGGGCAATAAGTGGGGCAGTAAGTGGGGCAATAAGTGGGGCAGTAAGTGGGGCAATAAGTGGGGCAGTAAGTGGGGCAATAAGTGGGGTGGTAAGTAGGCAATAAGTGGGGCAATAAGTGGGGCAGTAAGTGGGGCAATAAGTGGGGCAGTAAGTGGGGCAATAAGTGGGGCAGTAAGTGGGGCAATAAGTGGGGCAGTAAGTGGGGCAGTAAGTGGGGCGGGAAAGGGGGCGGTAAGTGGGACAATAAGTGGGGCAGTAAGTAGGCAATAAGTGGGGCAATAAGTGGGGCAGTAAGTGGGGCAATAAGTGGGGCAGTAAGGGGGGCGGTAAGTGGGGCAATAAGTGGGGCAGTAAGTGGGGCAATAAGTGGGGCAGTAAGTAGGCAATAAGTGGGGCAATAAGTGGGGCAGTAGGTGGGGCAGTAAGTGGGGCGGGAAAGGGGGCGGTAAGTGGGACAATAAGTGGGGCAGTAAGTAGGCAATAAGTGGGGCAATAAGTGGGGCAGTAAGTGGGGCAATAAGTGGGGCAGTAAGTGGGGCAGTAAGTGGGGCAGTAAGTGGGGCAGTAAGTGGGGCAATAAGTGGGGCAGTAAGGGGGGCGGTAAGTGGGGCAATAAGTGGGGCAGTAAGTGGGGCAATAAGTGGGGCAGTAAGGGGGGCGGTAAGTAGGGCAGTAAGGGGGGCGGTAAAGGGGGCGGTAAGTGGGGTGGTAAGTGGGGCAATAAGTGGGGCAGTAAGTGGGGCAGTAGGTGGGGCAGTAAGTGGGGCAATAAGTAGGGCGGTAAGTGGGACGGTAAGGGGGGCGGGTAAGGGGGGCGGTAACATCCAGGCGGCAATCATCATTTGTAACCGTGCCACAGACACACTGCTGCCACCGGGATTCAATTGAGGCAGTGACTGGGCGCGACACCGCCCCGTGTGCTTATCTTCCCGTCCCACGCACTCACTTACAGGGTGACGATGGCAGACACAGCAGCAGCTCGCCAACGCGCTCACCGTGTCTCTGATGCCACTGGCAATGCCCTGCTTGATGCCCTGGAGAGGCATTGGGAATTACTGAGGATGGAGGCTGGAAGGAGGCTACAGCCCCAGACATCTCAAAGGCTCTGGTGGGAACATAAGAAATAGGAGCAGGAGTAGGCCATATGGCCCCTCGAGCCTGCTCAGCCATTTTTATACGATCATGGCTGATCCGATCATGGACTCAGGTCCACTTCCCTGCCCGCTCCCTATCACCTTTTATTCCTTTATTGGTTAAGAAACTGTCTATCTCTGTCTTAAAGTTATTCAATGTCCCAGCTTTCACAGCTCTCTGAGGCAGCAAATTCCACAGATTTACAACCCTCTGAGAGAAGAAATTTCTCCTCATCTCAGTTTTAAATGGGCGGTCCCTTATTCTAAGATTATGTCCTCTAGTTCTAGTCTCCCCTATCAGTGGAAACATTCACTCTGCATCCACCTTGACAAGCCCCCTCATAATCTTACATGTTTCGATAAGATCACCTCTCATTCTTCTGAATTCCAATGAGTAGAGGCCCAACCTACTCAACCTTTCCTCATAAGTCAATCCCCTCATCTCCAGAATCAACCTAGTGAACCTTCTCTGAACTGCCTCCAAAGCAAGTATATCCTTTCGTAAATATGGAAACCAAAACTGCAAGCAGTATTCCACTTGTGGCCTCACCAATACCCTGTACAACTGTAGCAAGACTTCCCTGTTTTTATACTTCATCCCCTTTGCAATAAAGGCCAAGATTCCATTGGCCTTCCTGATCACTTGCTGTACCTGCATAATAATCTTTTGTGTTTCATGCACAAGTATCCCCAGGTCCCGCTGTACTGCAGCACTTTGCAATCTTTCTCCATTTAAATAATAACTTGCTCTTTGATTTTTTTTCTGCCGAAGTGCATGACCTCACACTTTCCAACATTATACTCCTTCTGTCAAATTTTTGCCCACTCACTTAGCCTGTCTATGTCCTTTTGCAGATTTTGTGTGTCCTCCTCACTATTGCTTTTCCTCCCATCTTTGTATCGTCAGCAAACTTGGCTACGTTACACTCAGTCCTTTCTTCCAAGTCATTAATATAGATTGTAAATAGTTGGGGTCCCAGCACTGATCCCTGCGACACCCCATTGGTTACTGATTGCCAACCCGAGAATGAACCATTTATCCCGACTCTCTGTTTTCTGTTCGTTAGCCAATCCTCTATCCATGCTAATATATTACCCCCAACCCCATGACTGAAATAGTGTCAGCGAGTGACACGGTGCCCAGGACAGCGACCCAATGTTGACAGAAGTGGATGGACAAGACACGGTTGGGTTGGTGAGGGTGAGTATATTTTACACTAACCTGAGCTCAATGTGCAGTCTCTCCTCAATGTGAATGTGTCTGACCCCATGCTCTATGTGGGTGAGGCCAGATACAAGATTCGCATTTGCAGCCTCACCCACTCCGCGGGCTTGCATTGGTTGTGAATCTTCCAACTCTGTTGTGGAGACCCACCCCTCATCGTTACCTCATCAGTCAGCATATGTGTCTGGAAGACGCAATCCTCACAGTTACTGTTAGGTCCTCGCCCCCTCGTTCACGCACTGCCACAAGTACTCGCAGCTAATGGAAGTTATATCGACCTTTACTGACGCTCATACACTAGCATGTTCTGAACTATGTAAGGCCCTTCGGACAAATGGATAGATGGGCACTAACTCTGACGTTCTCTTTAATCTTGCAGGCCCAGCTCGCACAGATCAGAACACACCAGATGCGGACTGGAGGAGTTCGGAGTCTGAGGTACAACCTCTAACTCCTGTGGAGGAACGTGTCTCGGCCCTAAAGAGGACACAAGTGGGTGCAGTGTCGATGGGTGAGGCCGAGCCCCCTCGGGACAGTGACCGTTTGTTGAGTTCCTTTGCAGCCTCTAGCAGGCCACTTATCCCTGACACCGCAATCCTTCAGCTCTTTCCATGAGACTTGCATTTCCGAAAGCCTTTCTTTGTCCTGGCCCCCTCCCCTGCAGGTAACCACTCTTCTCTGGCTTTGTGCTTTCAGATAATGACCCGGACGACCAGGAGCCTGCATGCGGGCCTTCCACTGCTGATGGCGGTGGAGAGGAGGAGGAAGCGAAGGACACCTCTCTAGACATGACAGAAGATCCAGAGTCCTCACAGAGCGGGGGCAGCAGTTTTTTGTCGCAAGGCGTGGTCAGGGAGATGCAGGTGGGTGATGCTTCGGGACCCAGTGCCCTGCAGCAATCTGCTGGGTGTTTTGTCCAGGGTGTACGAGAGTGTCGAGGCACTAGCTGTGAGGATAGAGGAGCCCCCTCAAGGTTTGCACCTGCCTCTCAGCAGCCCGTCGAGCCCATCCTTGGTAAATACCAACGAATGTTGGATGCAAACTGTCATGTGTTCAACCAGCATTGTAACCCATGTATAAACTGACCTAAGTTGTACACCGTGAGAACACTGACCACTAGGTGGGAGACACTCCTAACCTGGACCTTCAGGTATAAAAGGGGAAGCTCCACCCACCTTCATCACTTGAGTGCTAAGGAATAAAGGACAGGTCACAGACTGACCTTCTCTCAAGCATGGGCCTCGTGTGCATTTATACTGTGTAGTAAGGACGTATCAATGGCGACAAGAAACTGGGATTTAAACCACGCGAGCATGGCCACTAGCAGAACAGATGAGAGGTACTGTGTTAAGGAATGGTTGGGACAGAGATTCAACATTGTTAAAGCAGCACACAGTTCTCCAGGCAGACAAGGGCAGTCAGGCATGCCCCAACATGTAGTCGAACCCAGAGGGGGAGTTCGACAGAGACAATGGCAAGCTGAACAGCGATTCACGCCATTGCAAGGGACAATGCGGCCAGGAATGGGGCCATCAACACCTGTTAATGGTGCACTCAAGGACAATAACAGGGGCAGTCAGGGACGATCGACTGGCAAGGGACCTTTTGTTTCAAACCGCAACTCATGCTGGAGGCGTGGAGGCATACATTCAGCCGGAGTTTGCAGAGATGAGCAAAATACCTGCAGAAATTGCAGAAATGGACACTGGGGTAAATCGCTGGAAGCTGAAGTTCAGCGAGTTCATGTGGAGCACGTATACAGTTCATACACCAGGACGCCACCGATAATGATGAAAGTGCTCCTCAATGGCATCCCAGTATCAATGGAGTTAGACACGGGTGCCAGCCAATCCCTGATGGGTATCAAACAGTTCAAAAAGTTGTGGGCATCCAAGGCCAGGAGGCCAAAATTATTGCCGATTGACGCACAGCTACGGACTTACACAAAGCAGATCATTCCGGAGCTAGGCAGCGCCACAGTAGTCGTGACCCACAAAGATTCGGAGAACAGGTTGCCACTCTGGATTGTCCCAGGGGACAGTCCCGCACTACTGGGGAGGAGTTGGCTTGCTGTCATGAACTGGAAATGGGGCGATGTCAATGCAATTTCCTCTGTGGAGCGAGTATCATGCTCACAGGTCCTGGACAAATTTGACTCATTATTTCAACCCGGCATTGGCACTTTCATGGGGGCCAAGGTAGTGATTCACATAAACCCGGACGCCAGACCAGTACACCACAAGGCCAGAGTGGTGCCATACGTGATGCGGGAAAAGATAGAAGGCGAATTGGACCGCCTGCTGAGGGAAGGCATCATCTCGCCAGTCGAATTCAGTGACTGGGCGAGCCCGATTGTGCCGGTGCTCAAGGCGGATGGGTTGGTCAGGATATGTGGCAATTACAAGGCTACCATCAATCGGGTGTCACTCCAAGACCAGTACCCGCTACCGAGAGCAGAGGACCTCTTTGCGACACTATCCGGTGGCAAACTTTTTTCAAAATTGGACCTGTCCTCAGCTTACATGACCCAGGAGCTGGCGAGTGAGTCGAAGAAGCTGACCACCATCACGACACACAAGGGGTTGTTTGAGTACAACAGATGTCCGTTCGGGATTCGCTCGGCCGCCGCGATCTTCCAACGAAATATGGAAAGCCTCCTCAAGTCGATTCCAGGGACGGTGGTTTTTCAGGACGACATCCTCATTACGGGTTACGATACTGAAGAACACCTCCACAACCTGGAGGAGGTGCTACGCAGACTGGACAGGGTAGGTCTGCGATTGAAAAAAGCGAAGTGCGTCTTCCTAGCTCCAGAGGTAGAATTCCTGGGGATGAGGGTAGCAGCAGACGGGATCAGCCCTACTGCATCCAAGACGGAAGCGATCCAGAGAGCACCCAGACCCCGTAACATGACGGAGCTGCGTTCGTTCCTGGGGCTCCTGAACTATTTTGGTAACTTTCTTCCCAAATTGAGCACGCTGCTAGAGCCGCTACACGTGCTCCTATGCAAAGGTCACGAATGGGTCTGGGGGGACAACCAGGAAAGGGCTTTTAATAGAGCACGCAATTTGTTATGTTCTAACAATCTGTTAACGCTATATGACCCATGTAAGAAACTTGTGTTAACGTGCGATGCGCCGTCCTATGGTGTCGGGTGTGTGTTGTAGTATGTCAATGCCAAGGGTCAGTTACAGCCGGTAGCTTATGCCTCCAGGAGTCTGTCCCAGGCAGAAAGGGGCTACGGATGGTAGAAAAGGAGGCGCTCGCTTGTGTATATGCGGTAAAGAAAATGCACCAGTACCTGTTTGGCAGGAAATTTGAGCTGGAGACAGATCACAAACCCCTAACGTCCCTTTTGGCCGACAACAAGGCCAAAAATGCAAACGCATCGGCCCGCATACTGAGGTGGGCACTCACGTTAGCTGCCTATGACTACACAATTCGGCACAGACCGGGCACCGAAAACTGCGCCGATGCACTCAGCAGGCTCCCACTAGCCACCACTGAGGGGGCTACCGAGCATGGTGCTGGGATGGTCATGGCTGTTGAAGCTTTCAGAAGCGAAGGCTCACCCGTGACAGCCCGTCAGATTAAAGTCTGGACAAATAGAGACCCGCTATTGTCTCTAGTCAAGAAATGTGTCCTGAATGGGGACTGGGCAGCCACGTACAGGGCATGCCCTGAGAAATTTAAACCATTTCACAGGCGCAAGGATGAACTCTCGATTCAGGTCGATTGCCTACTGTGGGGAAACCGCGTAGTCATGCCCCAGATGGGCAGAGAGGTGTTCATCAGAGAACTCCACAATGGGCACCCGGGCATTGTCACGATGAAGGCAATTGCCAGGTCACACGTTTGGTGGCCAGGGATAGACGCAGATCTGGAACTTTGTGTTCGCAGGTGCAACACGTGTGCCCTGCTGGGCCATGCGCCCAGGGAAGCCCCCCTTAGCCCCTGGCCATGGCCCACCAAGCCTTGGTCACGCATCCATGTGGACTACGCAGGTCCTTTCATGGGGAAAATGTTTTTGGTTGTAGTAGACGCCTACTCCAAATGGATTGAGTGTGACATTTTAAATTCAAGCACATCCTCTGCCACGGTAGAAAGTCTACGGGCAATGTTCGCCGCCCACGGTCTACCGGACATCTTGGTCAGCGACAATGGCCCGTGCTTCACAAGCACTGAATTCCAGGACTTCATGGCAGGCAATGGAATTAACCATGTCAGAACGGCACTGTTCAAGCCGGCCTCAAACGGCCAGGCAGAGCGAGCAGTGCAGATAATCAAACAGGGGATGCTCAGATTCCAAGGGGGTTCCCTACAAACCCACTTATCACGTCTCCTGTTGGCCTATAGATCCCGACCACACTCGCTCACAGGGGTTCCACCCGCAGAGCTACTAACGAAAAGGACGCTCAAAACCTGATTATCCCTTATACACCCCACCATGAAAGAAATTGTCGAGAGCAGGCACCAGTCACAATATCACTACCATGACAGGAATGCGAGGGCACGATGTATTGATGTAAATGATCCTGTTTTTGTCCTCAACTACGCTGCAGGGCCCAAATGGCTCGCAGGCACTGTGGTTGCCAAAGAGGGAAATAGGATTCTGGTAGTTAAACTTACCAATGGACAAATCTGCCGCACAAATGTGGATCAAACAAAAAGGAGGTTCAGCAACCCCATAGAAGAAGCAGAGGAAGAACACGATATAGAGTTCACTCCACCACAGGTGACCGAACACCGGAACCAAAGGGAGGAGAGCCCAGTCACTGTGGGCAGTCCGGACAGGCCTGGGGCACCGCAAACAGCAGACATTCAGGCCAGCGCCCAACAACCGGAGCCCCAACTCAGGCGCTCTACAAGGGAGCGTAAACCACCAGAGAGACTTAACCTGTGATCCCAATAAGACTTTGGGGGGGGAGGTGATGTCATGTATTCAACCAGCATTGTAACCCATGTATAAACTGACCTAAGTTGTACACCGTGAGAACACTGACCACTAGGTGGGAGACACTCTTAACCTGGACCTTCAGGTATAAAAGGAGAAGCTCCACCCACCTTCATCACTTGAGTGCTAAGGAATAAAGGACAGGTCACAGACTGACCTTCTCTCAAGCATGGGCCTCGTGTGCATTTATACTGTGTTGTAAGGACGTATCACAAACAGTGACCATGGGGTCCCAGACATGGTGGCATGGTTTATGGCTGACGTGGCAGAAGCCATTGAGCACCAGGCCGACACTATAGTAGGCCTGCATTCTGTCATGTCGTCAGTGCGCGGTGGTATCAATCAGCTCCGTGGTGTGCTGCAGACGCAGACTGTACTCAGGCAGAGCTAACTTGATGCCATGAACACACTGATCGCTGCCATTGTATCTGGGGCCCCAGCAGTTTAACGGGGACCTAACATTGCCCGAGCTGTTGCGGAACGTCCTGCTCGGCTATCAGCTGTGGCAGTGGCACCAACAGAGCGACAGCCTTGCTGCAGGCACCGAGACCCATTGAGGAGGAGCAGTAGGCGTGGGAGGCGGGAGAAGGGAAGGGGTGGGAAACCACTCAGAAGGAGCTGCTAAAGATGTGTGTGCTAGTGGCCAGAGATGGTGACCTTGCTCGAATATGAACTCATGTAAATAACTGCACGTGGAGATGGGTGAGAATGTTTCAAGGTGTCTGGTTTCTATTATTCTTTGCTGTGGATATCGGTGCCCTTTTGTGCTTCTTTACAAAAATTCTTTTAATTTGTCACATTCTTGTCTTGCCATTTACATACTCGGAGGCTTGGACGGTGGGGCGCGATGTCTTCAGCACATCGCCGGGTGAATAGGCTGGTCATTCGCTGGAATCGATGAGCGATGAGTCTCTGACGAGCAGCCCTTACAGCCGCAGCAATGTCATGCTTCCTATCAGGGGAGTACTGTAATGCCCCTCCAGAGCAGTCAAGGCTGCTTCAGGACCCCGATAGTTTGCTCTACAATGACCCGGGTTGTGGTATGATTGATGGTGTAGCGCTGCTCGGCAGGTGTGGTGGGATTACGGAGGGGTGTCATCAGCCAGGGGGCCACACCATATCCTGTGTCACCGATGAGCCAGCCACAGACTTCACACGGTGGCTGGAGCAGTCGTGGCACACTGCTCTCCCGCAGGATGAAGGCATCATGGCAGCTGCCAGGACAGCGGGCATTGCCAGCGAGGATCATCTGCCTGTGGTCGCACACCAGCTCTTCGTTGAGGGAGTGGTAGCCCTTTCAATTCCGAAACACCTCTCCATTGTGAGGTGGGGCCCACAATGTCACAGTTGCACAATCAATGGCCCCCGAACCCTGGCCAAGCCACGGGAATGCTCATCCTAGCTCTGCCTGGACATGCTGAACCTTACATAGTCCATGCGTCGGCTGTAGAGAGTGTGGTCACCTGGCGAATGCAGCAATGTACTACGGGCTGTCGCATATACCGCCTACAGGAGACTGGAAGTAGCAGGTAGCATAGAAGTTAAAGGCGATTGTCACTTTCACTGCCCCTGACAGCGAGGTCCTGTACTGGTGTCAGCTGCCAGGTATGGCTGCAGGAGGTGGCAGAGCTCGGTAAGAATCTCCTTCTGGAACCACAAACTTCTTATGGACTCTTCCTCGGACATATCAAGGTAAGAGTAATGTGCACGGTAAACCCTGTGTCTGTAGGGCCTCCTGCCCCAAGGTCTGGGGCCTCTCCTCTGGCGTGGGCCCACATTGGCCTAAAGCCATTGCTGCAGTCGGAGCCTTTCAAGTTTTCACGGCAGGACGATGTGGTGAGCAATCACTGCCCCCATTGAGTCGCAGAAGGTTGCCGCGATGTGCCAGTCGCCAATGGATCCGACCGGAACGCTATCAATGTTTGTGAAATGCTAGTTGAGAAGCTGAGTACTCTCAGCACGACAACACCTCCGCAATGTGCGGGGAGAGAACGCAGCACTGATCGCGACCTCGGTGGCCCGACTGCAACTCCCTGTAAACACCGCCCCAGGATCATTACCGCGACTTGTGAACCCCAACATATCGTAGCGTGTTCCCTGCCCGCCGGTAAGTGAGGCGGCAAAAGTGAATGCGGCGAGACCGGCTTCAGGGAGGCGTTGCCCGCGTACTGACATCAGGATTTCCATGGTGGTAGTCGGCGGGCGGAAAATGTTTACGCCCTTGAAAAAGCAGAACTGAATTTCCCATCAGGCAACACCCCCTCCTAACCCCGCCTAACCCCTCCTAACCCCGCCTAACCCCTCCTAACCCCTCCTAAACCCTCCTAACCCCTCCTAACCCCTCCTAACCCCTCCTAACCCCGCCTAACCCCTCCTAACCCCGCCTAACCCCTCCTAACCCCGCCTAACCCCTCCTAACCCCGCCTAACCCCTCCTAAACCCTCCTAACCCCTCCTAATCCCTCCTAACCCCGCCTAACCCCTCCTAACCCCGCCTAACCCCTCCTAAACCCTCCTAACCCCTCCTAACCCCTCCTAACCCCTCCTAACCCCGCCTAACCCCTCCTAACCCCGCCTAATCCCTCCTAACCCCTCCTAACCCCTCCTGACCCCGCCTAACCCCTCCTAACCCCGCCTAATCCCTCCTAACCCCTCCTAACCCCTCCTAACCCCGCCTAACCCCTCCTAACCCCGCCTAATCCCTCCTAACCCCTCCTAACCCCTCCTAACCCCGCCAAATCCCTCCTAACCCCTCCTAACCCCTCCTAACCCCGCCTAACCCCTCCTAACCCCGCCTAACCCCCTCCTAACCCCTCCTAACCCCGCCTAATGCCAGCGCCCAGCCGTTTATGCCCGTTGTGCCACCTCACCCAAGCAGTATCAGCTGGCAGTAGCAACCAAATTTCAAGCCCAATGGCTTCGGACCTCCCAATATTTAGTTGGAGGAAGTTTCTGCTCATCCAGTACTGGATGTCGGACAATCAGCGTGACAAATCAGAAACAGTGGAGGGGTCGAGAGAGGTTGTGGTGAGGTAGAGCTGGGTACATGTGGAAACTGATGCTGTGTTTCCGGATGATGTCACCAAGGGGCAGCATGTAGATGAGAAATAGGAGGTGGCCAAGGACAGATCCTTAGGGGATACCAGAGGTAACGATGTGGGAGTGGGAAGAGAAGCCATTGCAGGAGATTCTCTGACTACGATTAGATAGATAAGAATGGAACCAGGCGAGTGCAGTCCCACCCAGCTGGACGACGGAGGAGAGGCGTTGGAGGAGGATAAAGTGGTCAACCGTGTCAAAGGCTGCAGACAGGTCGAGGAGTGGGGGGAGGGGATGGGGAGGGGAGGGGGCTATGTGTTTGGGGAGGGGCGGTGAGGGGGCGGGGCGGGGAGGGTAGGGGATGGGGAGGGGAGGTGGAGGGAAGCAGAGGTGAGAGAGGGGTGGAGGGGGAGGTGGAGGGGAGGGTAGGGGGCGAGTAGGGGAGGGGCTGGGTGGGGCGGGGAGGTGGAGGGGAGGGGAGGGGTGGGTTGAGGAGGGGAGGGGAGGGAAGGTGGAGGGGACAGGAGGTGGAGGAGAGGGGAGGGGGTGGGGCGAGTTGAGGAGAGGAGGCAAGGGGAGGTTGAGGGGAGGGGGTGGGACGCGGAGGTGGAGGGGAGGGGGCGGGGCGAGGAGGGGCAGGGAGGGGAAGGGAAGGTAGGAGAGTGGGCAGGGAGGGGAGGGAAGGTGGAGGGAGGTGGAGGGGAGGGTAGGGGAGGGGGCGGAGGGGGGAGAGGAGTTGGAGGGGAGGGAGCGGGGAGGGGAGGGGAGGGGCCGAGGAGATGGAGTGGAGTGTAGAGGGCAGGGCGGGGAGGGGAGGTGGAGGGGAGATGGAGAGGAGGGGGCAGGTCAGGGAGAGGAGGTGGAGGGGAGGGGAGGGGGCGGGGTGGCGAGGGGGAGAGGGTGGGGTGGGGAGGGGACAGGGAGGGGAGGGGAGGTGGCAAGACGGGGAGGGGAGATGGTGGGGAGGGGAGGGGGTGGGGTGGGGAAGGGGCAGGGAGGGGAGGGGACAGGGAGGGGAGTTGGAGGGGAGGGGACGGGGAGGGGACGGGAGGGGCGGTGCAGGGAGGGGGCGTGTAGGGGGTAGGAGGAGGTGGAGGGGAGGGGATGGTACGGGAGGGGGCAAGGAGGGGAGAGGAGGGTGGGCAGGGGGAGGTGGAGAGGAGGTGGAAGGGAGAGGAGGGGAGGTGGAGGGGAGGGAAGGGGAGGGGGGGAGGTGGAGGGGAGAGGAGGGGAGGGTACAGGGAGGGAAGGGTGGGGGAGGGGACGGGAGTTGGATGGGACGGGAGGGGAGGTGGAAGGGCAGGGAGGGGAGGGGGTGGGGCGGGGCGGAGAGGGGACGGAGGGAAGGAGAGGGGAGGTGGAGGGGAGGTGGAGGGGAAGTGGAGGGGATGGGAGGTGGAGGGGAGGTGGAGGGGATGGGAGGGGAGTTAGACGGGAGGGGAGAGGAGGTAGAGGGGAGGGGAGGGTAAGGGAGGGGGTGGGGAGAGAAGGGGAGGGGAGGGGAGGGGGAGGTGGAGGGGAGAGGAGGGTAGGTGGAGGGGCGGGGAGGGGAGGGGACAGGGAGGGAAGGGGATGGGAATGGGAGGGGTTTGGAGGGGAGGAGAGCGGAGGGGACGGGGAGGGAAGGGGATGGGGATGGGAGGGGTTTGGAGGGGAGGAGAGCGGAGGGGACGGGGAGGGAAGGGGATGGGGATGGGAGGGGTTTGGAGGGGAGGAGAGGGGAGGAGAGGGGAGGTGGAGGGGAGGGGACGGGGAGGGAAGGGGAGGGAGACCTCTCCCAGTCACACACAGACAGGACTGAGGACCTCACAATGAATAACTGTGAAATTGTGAAGTAGGCACCAGCTATGTAGCGAGTGGTGTAGAAATGAATCTCGGGGGAGGTGTACAGTAGGCGGTATTGGATCGTCCGCCCGTTATACGCAGCGCACGAGATTCAATTCCATTGCAGTCATTACATTATAGGCTCTATATAAGTACAAATTTTTTTGATCTATGCGTTCCTCCAACTCTGGCCTCTTGAGCATCCCTGATTTCAATCGCTCTATGATATATTCTTACAACATCACTAAAGCACACACACTCAAGATCGCTTCATTCCTTTTATTATTGTATAAACATCAGTGTCCACTAGGTGGGGTTATATTACACTTCTCCTGCCTTAATGAAGAAGTAATTATAACAAAACAATCATTATATATAACTTGCATGGTTATACACAACAAAGGATATGTACTTATTTTGCCATATTTACAAATCAAACTTAACCACTTGTTTTCTGTTTTGAAAAAGATACCGTTGCTCTCAAACAGAACTTTTCAAACATGGTGTTGAACATAGACTTATTCTTGGCTGAGCCTGAGAAGAGTTTTTCTCCAAGGGCAACCCTTGATCTACATTTGGACTTTCTACAACTTCAGACTGTTTGTCTGCCTGACACAGACTCAGACTTAAATTCTGACTTTCTCTTGGATTTGTTTCTAGTACATCTGATGTAGGGTTTGCTACTGGTACTCTACTTGTAACAAGACTATCTGACTCATCAGAAATAATCAAATCATTTCAACTTCCAACTCCTTCCACATCTGTAGGTAAAATATGATCACTATGAACAAACCTAACTTGTTCATGATCAAATATGTGCGAGGACCACATATCTTCACTATTCTTCCTGGTAACCACTTTAACCATTTATGCTGATGGGTCTTCACTTTTACCTTCTGATTCAATTTCACACTCTAC
Organism: Pristiophorus japonicus; assembly: GCF_044704955.1. NCBI lineage: Eukaryota > Metazoa > Chordata > Chondrichthyes > Pristiophoridae > Pristiophorus > Pristiophorus japonicus. Next base: position 76,080,187 of record NC_091989.1, on the reverse strand, counting down.
GTCTATCATGATTCTTTTTCTGTCTTGATTGTTTCTCTTCATACGACTGTGCCAAGTTCGGTTTTAACAACAAGAACCTGGTTCCTGGCCAATTTGTGGTCCAACGACAACTGCCATTTCTTTGGATTTGGATACAACATTTACTTGATGAGAGCACGTTTTACAATTTGTACAATGCACTCTGCTGCACCATTTGAAGAAAGGTGGTACAGTGAAACCTTGGTATGTTTGACACCATTTCTGCAAATTCTTCTGACCAAAATTGTGGCCCATTATCAGACACAATTGCTTCTGGGAGGCCAAATGAAGAAAACAATCTTTGCAAATTGTCTAGTGTTTTATGTTATTTTCCTCATTGGAAACACCTCTACCCACTTCGAATGGCTATCAATCACAATGAACAATTGTTGTCCTTCTAGCTCAGCAAAATCTATATGCAACCTTTGCCACATTCTGGGAGGCCATTTCCATGGCTGTAATGGTACTGATGCTGGTTTCTTGCTTACCGATTGACATGTTGTACACTGACTGACGATGTACTCTATATCTTTATTTGGACCTGGCCACCATAAGTAACTGCACTGGTGCACTGGAGGCAATGTTGAATCTCCGCATCAATGTCTGCCTTTGTTGACAAGAGGCTCCCGAGATATGGGAAATGGTCCACGTTATCGAGGGCCACACCATGAATCTTGATGACTGGGGGGCAGTGCTGTGCGGCGGGTACAGGCTGGTGGAGGACCTTTGTCTGATGGATGTTAAGCGTAAGGCCCATGCTTTCATATGCCTCGGTGAATACATCGACTATATCCTGGAGTTCAGTCTCCGAATGTGCGCAGGCGCAGGCGTCATCCGCGTACTGCAGTTCAATAACAGAGGTTGGGGTGGTCTTGGACCTGGTCTGGAGGTGGCATAGATTAAACAGCTTCCCACTGGTTCTGTTGTTTAGTTCCATTCTGGTGGGGAGCTTGTTGACAGTGAGGTGGGGCATGGCAGCGAGGAAGATTGAGAAGATAGTTGGAGCGATGACGCAGCCCTGTTTGACCCCGGTTCGGATGTGGAATGAGTCTGTAACAGATCCTTGGTAAGGATCATGGCCTGCATGTTGTCGTGGAGCAGGCGAAGGATGTTGACAAACTTTTGGGGGCATCCAAAATGGAGGAGGATGCTCCATAAACCCTCACGTTGACAGTGTCAAAGACCTTTGTAAGATCGAAGGCGGCCATGTATAAGGGCTGGTGCTGCTCCCTGCATTTTTCCTGCAGCTGTCACACTGCAAAGATCAATTGTTCCCTGTAGGGGACGAAATCCGCACTGTGACTCCGGGAGGAGCTCCTCGGCTACAGGGAGAAGACGGTTGAGGGGGATTCTAGCGACAACTTTCCCAGTAGCTGATAGCAGGGAGATTCCTCTGTAGTTGCCGCAGTCGGACTTGTCTCCTTTTTAAAGATGGTCACGATCACTGCATCTCTGAGATCTCCCGGCATGCTCTCCTCTCTCCAGATGAGAGAGATGAGGTCATGTATCCGAGCCAACAGCACCTCTCCGCCATACTTTAGCGCCTCAGCAGGAGTTCCATCCGCACCTGTAGCCTCGTTATTCTTGAGCTGTTTTATGGCTTTGCCTACCTTGTGCAACGTTGGAGTTTCACTGAGGTGGTGGCGGGTCGCATGCTGCGGGATGGAGTTGAGGACACTCGAGTCAAAGGCAGAGTCTTGATTGAGGAGATCTTCGAGGTGCTCCTTCCATCGGGCCCTGACAGCCTCGGTGTCCTTGATGATTGTTTCCCCGTTCTTGGCCAGGAGTGGGGTGGGGCCTTGGGAGTTTGGACTGTCGGTGTCCTTGACTGCAATGAAGAATCCTCATATGTCGTGGCTGTTGGCCAGTTGTTGTATCTCCTGTGCTTTCCCCATCCACCACCTGTTCTTTAGGTCCCGGGTTTTTTGTTGGACCTCAGCCTTGAGCTGTCTGTAATGTTGTTTTGTAGCTCCCGAGTTTGGTTGTTGCTTGAGGCTCAAAAATGCTCTGTGCTTATGATCTATTAGTTCTTGGATCTCCTGATCATTTTCATCAAACCAGTCCTGGTGTTTTGTGGTTGAGTAACCAAGTGTCTTTTCACAGGCACTGAGCATGGAGGCCTGGAGGGCAGACCAAGCGCTGTGGGCATTTTGCATCTCAGGGTCATCAAGGCACGCCAGGTTAGTTGTGAGGCGCTGGCTGTATAGGGCTCTCTTAGCTGGGTCTTTAAGTGCCCCGGCATTGACTTTTTTGCGGCACTGCTTCTGCTGTCCCCTCTGCTTTGGGGCTATGTTAATGTTGATGATGGATCGGATTAGGTGGTGGTCCATCCAGCAGTCGTCAGCTCCTGTCATGGTGCGGGTGATGCGCACATCCTTGCGATCCCTAGCTCGGATGATGACATAGTCAAGCAGGTGCCAGTGTTTGGAGCGAGGGTGTTGCCACAATGCCTTGTATTTGTCCCCCTGGCGGAACAGGGTGTTGGTGATGAGGAGTTCATGTTCTAGACATTTTGTCAGGAGTAGGATACCACTGGAGTTGGCTTTCCCTACCCCCTCTCTGCCAATCACGTCTCCCCAGAGGGCTGTGTCTTTGCCGACCCTGGCATTAAAGTCTCCTAGGAGGATCAATTTGTCATCCTTGGGGACGCAGGACAGGGATGTCTTGAGGTTGGAATAAAAACCCTCTTTAGCCTCATCAGTTGCATCGAGTGTTGCGGTGTATGCACTGATGACTGTGGCGCATTGGTTCCGGGATAGGGTAAGGCGAAGGGTCATCAGGTGTTCATTAATCCCGCACGGGGAGTCTCTGAGGTGGTCAACCAGCTTGTTTTTGATGGCGAAGCCGATTCCGTGGAGGCAGCGTCCTTCCTCTGGTTTCCTTTTCCAGAAGAAGGTGTAACCTCCACCTTGTTCCTTGTGCTGGCCTTCCCCTGCCCGCCGGGTCTCGATTAGGGCGGCGATGTCGATGTGAAAGAGTCTAAGCTCCCGGGCTACTATGGTGGTGCGGCGTTCCGGCTTGTTGGAGTTGTCCATGAGGGTTCTGACGTTCCAGGCCCCGAACTTCACGTTAAATGAGTGGAAGATGCCTTTGCGTGAATTCTTTTAACGTGGGGTGGCATTGCACAGCGGCTACCACATGGGCTTGACGGAGCGAGGTCCTGGTCCAGTGGCAAGGGGGTCCGAGGCGACTGGAGACCAGGCTCCACTGCCTGTGCCAATGCATACACACAAACTCAAATATACTCCTACTGTCCTCCTTCCTTCCTCCTTCCCACAGGACCTCTCTCTCTGTGGAATTCATAGTACGCAATGTGAGCCTCACAACCTTACAGCCTCGCTATTGGCCCGTGCTGCGCCTTCCCTTGGTCTTGTCCACGCTGCTCCACCTCTGGGCTCCGACCTCTCTGCTCCTCCATGCCTCGTTCGTCCTCTCCTCCCTGCTCCCGAAATCCGGACCTCGCCCGGTCCCTCCCTCCGTTCCTCGCCACTTCCGACCTCCGCATTGTTGATTCTGTGTCTACTGCTAGCTTTTTTTGATCAGCCCACACCTCCAGCCTCGCGCTCCAAACTCCAAACTGCTTCTCTGACTGTCCTGTGTCTGGAGGCCGGGGCTGTGGGCAAATCAAAAATAGCCCAACTTCAAGTAGTCTATCTGCATGGTCACAGTCTAACCTCTCCTCATTCTGAATAGATTTATTTCAGAAAGTAACATTTGGGGACACAGTATAAGAGCAGTTTGAGCCATGTCGTGTGGTGGGTGTAGCAGCCTCGGGGGGAACAGGGGACTGTGGGCCTGTGGGCCCCAAAGCTCTCCCCCACTGGGGCTTTCCTCACCTCATGTCTGGGTCTGTTGGAGACTCATTGAGAGAGATTGGTTGCTGTGATTGGTCAACAACTCCATCGCTGTAATTGGCCAACAACTCCATCGCTGTGATTGGTCAACAACTCCATTATTATATCGTGGAACTCCCAGGATGGTAGGAGGTAAACTAAATGGACCTTGGTCTTTTCCCTCTGGAAATTCCTGTGTTCCGATACATACAAACAGTGACTGCACCTCAAAACTAATTTATTAAATATGGAAGGACTTTGAGATGTCCTGAGGGTGTGATAAGGAGTTATTTAAACTCTCTTCTCTCTGTCATCCAAATCTGACCTCACATTCCTGCCACAAATCCGAATGTGGATAGGACCAGAGTGACTGCACCCTCTTGTGACCAGTCATGGCATTTCAGGTCATCCACTGGGAAAGCTGAATTATTGAGGGTGACCTGGGTTAGACTTATCACTGATTCTCCTTTCTATCTGATTCTGCTGTCACCAGATACAAACCCCCAGCCCTGCAAATCTGTGTACTTACAGGGGGTCGGAGGTGGGCCGGGGGTGGGGGGGTGGTCAGGGGGAGGGGGGGATAAGGGGGGTGAAGGGGCGGTCAGGGAGGGGGGTGAGGGGGCGCAGTCGAGGGGGGCTGTCAGGGGGTTGGGATATATTCGAGCCATATAATGATGATGTTCAGTGTTGGAAATTGGTGCTGGGAGTGGGGATGTGCGAATGTATGGTGTGTGGTCGGGGACGGGATTTGGGGTGGGGGCAGGGTTGTAATCTGGAGGGGGGGGCAGGGTTGGGGTTTGGCCCTCTTGCAGCCTGACCTATTAAATGGAAGTGGGACCCCCGACGTGGCCTCCCCCATTAGATTTCGATCCGGTCCCATCTCTTGTGCTGCCAACAGACTGTGCGTTTCAGCGGGGCTGCACCCGATGTCCAGGCCCAACACAGGCTAAAAGTCTACCCACCACAAAGTAGCGAACAGTAAGCTGGACTGTGATGTTTTTATAAACCCATCCTGTGGTTCCAGGACTCGTGATCACCACCCCCTCTCCGTCCCCTCTTGCCACCCTGCCCATGCCCCCTCCCCATCCCCCCCTGCCCCCTGCCCATCCCCACCACCTCCTGCCCTCTGCCCCTACCCCCTGCCCCCTATCCCCAACCCCGTCCCCTGCGCCCTGCCCCTGCCCCCTGCCCCCTGACCCCTGCCCCCTGCCCCTGCCCCCACCCCCTGACCCCTGCCCCCTTCCCCTGCCCCCGTCCCTTGACCCCTGCCCCCTGCCTGATCCCACCTCCGCGAATGACCTGAGGGAGGGTGGCTGTTGGTGAGGCAGGTGGTCAGACACTGATCTCCTTGCCCGATCGAGTTCCTCAATCGTCGGGCCTCTCGGTTTAGGAAGTGGAAACCAAAGCCTCATTCCTACCCCTGATTCCCAGCCCCCATTCCCACTCCCATTCCCAACCCCCCATTCCCAGCCCCCTGTTCTCAGGCCTCATTCCCAGCCCCCATTCCCAGCCCCCATTCCCACCCCCCATTCCCACTCCCATTCCCAGCCCCCCATTCCCAGCCCCCTGTTCTCAGGCCCCATTCCCAGCCCCCATTCCCACCCCCCATTCCCACCCTCATTCCTAGCCCCCTGTTCTCAGGCCCCATTCCCAGCCCCCATTCCCAGCCCTCATTCCCACCCCCATTCCCACCTCCCATTCCCACCCCCATTCCCAGCCCCCTGTTCTCAGGCCCCACGGAGATACCGGAAGTAGGGAGCAGCATTTCCAATTCCACTTTGCGCACAGCAAGCTCCCACAAACAGCAATGTGATAATTGACCAGATAATCTGTTTTAGTGATGTTAATTGAGGGATAAATATTGGCCAGGACACCGGGGAGAACTGCCCTGCTCTTCTCCAAATCGTGCCATGGGATCGTTTGGGACCACCTGAGAGGGCAGTTACAGTGTGAATACACCCTTAAAGGGGATTATCATATCTTCTCTCTCCCCTCACTCGCCTCCTTACTTCACCCTGAGTTGGGGAAAATACTTGTGCAATACAAAGAGAATGTGTCCCTCCAGCAGTTGGGAGACTCACACTGACCAACCCTCAGAAAGTTTGTGGGCGGGAAATTCCTTCTCTGCAGTCCCAACAATCTGGCCCAAGGAGCACCCAAAATTGATCCTTGGGCCTCAGCTGGATAATTAGGAACGGTCACCCCTCCAGAGGCAGCTCTGTGCTCGGGTGCCCCGCACTTGGGCTGCTTGCCTCACTGGCAGAGACCCACTGCGGGGTAAGGCCTGGGGGGACGGGGAGATGAACGAGATCCCCTTTCTCCCCTGACTCATGTAGAGCTGTCTTTCTGAGGAGGGGTTGTTATACGTTCAGCCACAAGGTGGCAGCATTGCTTTAATGTTTAGGTGTAACGAGGGCCAAATTGAGCTCTGTCGCATCGTTTTGGGGGTACTACAGGCCTCTTAAACATCTCAAAAGGTGTTTATGATACGCCACACATTCCATTGGGATGCCATATTTGTAAAGGCGTTAGTGCGCGCAACAATCGACCATTGGCAGCAAGCAGAGCAGGCAGATCATGACATCAGTCAGCGTGTAAGACTGATTTGACAGCAGCACTGCCATTTCGGAGGTCCACGCTCCAGCCTTAACCTCACAGAGCTGAACACGGGTTAAATGGGATAAATGGCAGGAAGGACCACCCCCCAACCAGTGCTAGTTAAAGGGATCAGGAACTAGTTACTGGTTAGTTGCTGGATTATTTCTTCTGACTGATGCTACAATCCTATGAGGTTGAAATTGGTTATGGCCGTGTTTGAGGCGGTATTACCGCCTGAGAGCTGATTTTAACGCCGGGCGTTAGGCGCCGCCTCAAAGTCCTAAATTCAGGTTTTACGCCCAAAGATGAGGGAGCAACTCTTAAAGTGGCATTGCACACTCACCCTCGGACGGGAGCTCAGGAGGCCGACGGGAGGCTGCACCATGCTGGAAAAAAACGGAAGAAGAAAAAAGAACTATAAGTGGACAGAAAGACTTCCCTTCCTTTCTGGGTGATCCGCCCGGGATCCGCTCTTTAACCACCACGTTTCCAGGCTGTACGGCCGCCTGTTACGGCCGAAAGCAAATGTCGCGACAGAGGCGTCAGAGACACGTTGTACGCTGGATGACCTCACCGCGCGGGTGGTGATAGCTGGCACAGCGTTGCCTCTTGGCGCCTCGGCCAAAGAGCCGACTGAATGTAGGACGAGGCATGGACGCCGCTCACCGTCGAGGGTTGGCCTTTGCCGCCCGTTTGCCGTCTCCCGCCCGCGGTAACAGGCAGAGCCCACAACCCAATTTCAACCCCTGTGTGTTTTGGAGTTTTTCCATATTTGTTAAAAGTTTCAATAGTCTACAGGGAGTGTCTGGTGCTGAAGTACTTTATTGGTGACTTAAAGGCTTGTGCTCAAACCAGTTGCTTCCAGAAATGGTCAGTCTGGTCGGTCTTCTTCTGGGCTTTGAGCATGAGTGGGAGCAGGAGCAGAGGGCGAGCTGCTGGAGGAGGGAGGAGGAGGAGGAGGAGGAAGGAGGAGGAGGGAGGAGGATGAGGGGAGGAGAGGAGGAGGAGGGAGGAGGAGGAGGGCAACGAGGGAGGAGGAGAAGGAGGAGGGGAGGGGAGGAGGAGGAGAGGAGGAGGGAGGGAGGAGGAGGAGGAGGGGGAGGAGGGGAGGAGGAAGGGGGAGGAGGAGGAGGAGGAGGGGAGAAAGAGGAGATGGGGGGGAGGATGAGGGAGGAGCAGGAGGAGGGGAGAAGGAGGAGGTGGAGGGGAAGAGAAGGAGGGAGGAGGAGAAGGAGGAGGGAGGGGAGGAGAAGGAGGAGGAGAGGGGAGGAGGAGGAGGAGGAGGAGGAGGAGGAAGGGGAGAAAGAGGAGGAGGAGGGGGAGGATGAGGGAGGAGCAGGAGGAGGGGAGTAGGAGGAGGTGGAGGGGAGGAGGAGGAGGGTGGGGAGGAAGGATGAAGGAGGAGGGAGGAGGAGGAGGAGGGGAGGAGGAGGGGGAGGAGGAGGAGGGAGAAGGAGGAGGGAGAGGAGGAGGGGGAGGAGAGAGGAGGAGAAGGAGGAGGGGAGGGGAGGAGGAGGAGGAGGAGGGAGAGGAGGAGGAGGAGGAGGGGAGGAGGAGGGAGAGGAGGGAGGAGGGGAGGAGGAGGAGGGAGAGGAGGGAGGAGGGGAGGAGGGGAGGAGGAGGAGGAGGGGGGAGGAGGGAGGAGGAGGAGAAGGAGGGGGAGGAGGAGGAGGGCGAGGAGGGGAGGAGGAGGAGAAGGAGGGGGAGGAGGAGGGCGAGGAGGGAGGAGGGGAAGGAGGAGGAGGAGGGGAGGAGGGGAGGGTGAGGAGGGAGGAGTTATAGAAGAGGAGGGGAGGGGAGGAGGAGGGGAGGAGGAGGGGGAGGAGGAGGGGGAGGAGGAGGAGGAGGCTGGAGGGAGGGAAGAGCAGGAGGAGGAGAAGGAAAAGTGGGAGGGAAGAGGAGGGGGAGGGGAGGGGGTGGGGTTGGAAGAGGAGGGGGGAGGGTGAGGAAGGGGAGGGGCGGAGGGAGGAGGGGAGGAGTAAGGGAGGAGGAGGAGGGAGGAGGAGGGGAGGAGGAGGTGGGGGAGGAGGTGGAGGAGATGGAGGGAGGAGGGGGAGGAGGAGGGAGGAGGAGGAGGGGGGGAGGAGGAGGAGGGTGAGGAATGGGGAGGAGGAGGAGGAGGGAAGGAGGTGGAGGGGAGAAGCGAAGAGGAGGAGGTGGAGGATGGAGGGAGGGGGAGGATGGAGGAGGAGGAGGAGGAGGAGGCGGAGGAGGAGGAGGGGAGGGGAGGAGGGAGGAGGAGGGGAGGGGGAGGAGGAGGAAGAGGAGGGGAGGAGGGGAGGAGGGAGGAGGATGAGGAGGAGGAGGAGGAGGAGGAGGAGGGGAAGAGAAGGGGGAGGGATCTCTGCGGGAGGCCATACCCGCAGGGCTGTGGGGAAGAGCCAGGAGTGGGACCGATTGGAGAACTCGGTTAAAAAGCCGGTACAGGTTCGATGGGCCGAATGGCCACTCTCTGTGCAGTGCGATTTTATGATTTTGCGATAAATCAGGCTGATGTTTTCCACAAATTCCCAAATCCTTTGCTATTTCTTCCACAGGTTTCCCCCCACAGTGTGTGACTATGATCTGTTACAACTTCTCAGGACATTGGCCATGAGTCCTTGTCAGTACAGGGACCACATTTACAATCCTGCCAGACGGTTAAAGAGGAGAAAAAAGGCTTTTGTTGGGAATGAAGACCGTAGAAAATTTAACAGAACCTCTTGATTGTTTTTTAGGGAGGGAGGTAGGGGAATGTATTTGTGCCCTTGAAACAAGGGAACAAGAGATGGGTCAATTTATAAATGCAGGTCTTGCTCTGTGATGGTGTGGGAGGGCTGTCTGGCCCAAGGATGAGCACTAGGGTGTGGATGGAGCAGGCCAATGGGCTGAATGCTGCAGACTGGCGCTGGTTCTCAGACTAAAGGTGCATTTGATTGTATATTAGGAAACACATTTGCTTCAAGTTTTGGGAGTGCAAGTTTGAGTTAATGGAAGGAAAAATGCAGTGATTGTGTTTTGATGCAAAGAAATGACTGACTGTGTGAGCTGCAGTTCAGTGGAGCCAGTGGGTCCGAGACTGATAATTCTGAGAGATCGGGATGGCTAACGTCAGCCTTGTACTTTGCTACGTCTGAAAACTGTTTGGCAATGGACAATATCACATTCTTTGGCGTATTCAAACGGAGCTCATTGCGTGCCTGTGTTGTGCTGGGTGGGAGCAGCGAGCAACTTGCACATCCAAGTTCGACTAAACACGCACAAATACCAAGCAATTATGTTAAGGTGGGAGAGCATGATTGTATTAAACTTGCCTCCAGTGCTTCAAACCCCACAGACTTATCAAATAAAGCGTGTTAAAACCCTTGCGTGCAGTCAGGAAAGTAACACCCATTTTCATCTTTGAATCTTCAGCTTTCTGATGTTATAGTCCTGCGTGCAAGATGCGGCAGATTTTAACCCTCTCAGTTCTCCGTGCCCTCTCTCACAGCCTCCCCACCACATCAGGAGCAGCTCGCCATTCCACAGCCGAACATCCTCAGTTGGAACTTAAACCGTGTCTGCAAACAATCTTTTGAATTCCCTTTTATTACTTTGAAGTCCTGCTGCAACTCTGAAAGGGTTACCCTGCCTGTCCAGGACTGGCTCCCTGTGGGGTGCAGTTACTCTGGGAGTGCCTGTGTGCACACGCACTGTTGATCGAGCCGGATCTGTGTTTACACACAGTGAATATTACAATATCCACACTCAGCTGCTTCTGATGGGTTAAATAGCGTCCGAATGGGTCATTATTTCTGCATCGAAAGCCTATACCATCTTTTAATCAAGTAACAATGATTTCATTCTCAATGTGCGTGCCATGGGATCTCACCCTTCTTTAAATGTATTTTGTTTTCTGCCGTTTTTTGCCTTCATATGCTGCGCCTTTATCTGTCTGCATGTGCCAATCACAGCTCCGTGCTCACTCTTCCCCTCTTAGTCACAAGGTGCGGGGTTCAAGCCCCATCCCGCAGGCTTGAGCACATGATCTAGGCTGGCACCCCAGTGCAGTACTGAGGGAGCGCCGCACTGTCGGAGGGGTAGTACTGAGGGAGCACCGCACTGTCGGAGGGGCAGTACTGAGGGAGTGCCGCACTGTCAGAGGGGCAGTACTGAGGGAGCGCCGCACTGTCAGAGAGGCAGTACTGAGTGGGTGCTGCACTGTCAGAGAGGCAGTACTGAGGGAGCGCCGCACTGTCGGAGGGGCAGTACTGAGTGGGTGCTGCACTGTCAGAGAGGCAGTACTGAGGGAGCGCCGCACTGTCAGAGGGGTAGTACTGAGTGGGTGCTGCACTGTCAGAGAGGCAGTACTGAGGGAGCGCCGCACTGTCGGAGGGGCAGTACTGAGGGAGCACCGCACTGTCGGAGGGGCAGTACTGAGGGAGTGCTGCACTGTCAGGGGTGGCGTCCTTCGGATGAGACATTAAACTGAGTCTGCTCTCGGGTGAATGTAAAAGATTCCACGGCACTATTTCGAAGAAGAGCAGGGGAGTTAACCCCCGGTGTCCTGGCCAATATTTATCAACAACAACAACTTGTATTTATATAGAGCCTTTAACACAGTGAAACGTCCCAAGGAGCTTCACAGCAGTGTTACAAGACAAAACAGATACATTTGACATCGAACACATAAGAAGAAATTATGGCAGATGACCAAATGCTTGGTCAAAGAGGTAGGTTTTAAGGAGCGTCTTAAAGGAGGAAAGAGAGATAGAGAAGCGGAGAGGTTCAGGGAGGGAGTTCCAGAGCTTGGGGTCTCGGCAACAGAAGGCACGGCCACCGATGGTTGAGCGATTATAATCAGGGATGCTCAGGAGGGCAGAATTAGAGGAGCGCAGACATCTCCGGGGGTTGTGAGGCTGGAGGAGATTACAGAGATAGGGAGGGGCGAGGCCATGGAGGGTGTTATGTTCCTAGATGCTCTGATAATGACTCCACGAGGCAATGTGTTGTACTTGAACTGTAGTGACCTTAGTCTTTTATTGATAACTCCAGAGTGAGGATCACACCTGCTGACCTGCCTTTTATACTAGGCCAGGCACACCTGTACAGGTAACCTACAAGTCTCCCACTGCCCTCTGGAGGCACACCTTGTAATAGTGCAGGCAGTAGCCATGTAGGATACATGACATCACTCTCTCCCAAGCCTTTAGTGCAAATCGCCTCTGCATTGACTGTGCTCTGGGCTTAGCTTGATTTGGTTAATCCTTGACGGGACGTTTCAATCTTGGGTGAGTGGTTGGTGTTTCGTTGGCAGTAGAGTGCTGGTAGTTGCTGTTTGTGTGTGTCCCTGACCACTCCATTCTCTCCCCCTCCCCCCCCCCCCCACCACATATAGATTATGTCGGAGGCTCATTGAATTCATATACATTCAAGTCCAGAAAAACAAGTTTGCATTACATTTGTGGTTCAGTTGTGAGACAAGTAAGTTTGATTGTCCCATAGCCTCTCAAAGGCTTCTTGCTTCATTACTGACTGGCTCGCCCCCATGTCCACTTCCATGGAGACTGGAACGCCATCTATCTCAACTTCCATCCTCAACGGGGAACACACGGTGGTGCAGGTAAACATGCTATATACCTCCTCGTGGGGCTGAGCTGCCTCTCTGACTATCGCTTCATAATCCACGCTGGATTCATGGCCATCTGCAGACTCTTCATCACCACAGTGAGTCATATTTCTCTTACACATTCGCTGGAGGTGGCCCTTTGTGTTGCAGCCTTTACACACATAGTCTTTAAAACGGCACTGGTGAGCCCTGTGATTTCCTCCACAACGTCAGCATGGAGCTACTCGATTAGTCCCCCTCGGTGGACTCTGAGCTAAGGGACTCAGGGTCCTGTTCTCTCTTCCCTGAGAGGGTTCACATTCTACAGTTCTGCCTCTAAAAGGTGACACTCTGTGCACTGTACTTGCCAGGTTTGAGTCCTGAGGGTGAGACATCTGCCTAGAGCCGCAGGTTGAGGTCATGAATGCCTGGCTCACAGAGATGGCCTTCTGCAGTGTGACTGTGGTATCCGCCGACAGTAGCTTGTGAAGAAGGCCCTCATGGCCGATTCCAATGACAAAAATGTCCCGCAGCGCTTCAGTGAGGTGGTCGCTGAACTCGCACAGTGCCGCCAGCCTCCTGAGGTCTGCAGCGTATTTCGCGATTTCCTGGCCTTCGGGCCGTTGGTGGGTATAGAACCGGTGTCTGGCTGTGAGGATGCTCTCCTTGGGCTTGAATTGCTCATGGATCAGGGTTACGAGCTCCTCGTACGTCTTGGTCATTGTCTTCGCTGGTGCCAGCAAGTCCCTGATGAGGCCATAGACGGTGGGCCCACAACCGGTTAGCAGGATAGCTCTGCGCTTATCAGCCAGTGTGGCTGAGTTGTCGCCTGCCAGGTCGTTTGCTGTGAAGAAAAGTTCTAGCCTCTCCACAAAGGCGTCCCAATCATCACCATCAGCAAACTGCTGCAACGTACCAAGGGTAGCCATTTTTGCGTGAAAGTCCGTAATCCCATCGCCAATTGTTATGTCTTTGAATGCTCTGATAATGACTCCACGAGGCAATGTAGTGACTGTAGTGACCTTAGTCCTTTATTGATAACTCCAGAGTGAGGATCACACCTGGTGGCCTGCCTTTTATACTAGGCCAGGCATACCTGTACAGGTAACCTACAAGTCTCCCACTGCTGTGCCCTCTGGTGGCACACCTTATGATAGTACAAACAGTAGCCATGTAGGACACATGACAGAGGGATTTGGAAATAAGGATGAAAATTTTGAAAGTGAGACATTGCTTAACCGGGAGCCAATGTAGGTCAGCGATCATAGGGGTGATGGGTGAACGGGACTTGGTATGAGTTAGGACATGGGCTGCTGAGTTTTGGATGACCTCAAGGTCACGGATTTTTGAGGCGACAACACGTTCAAGGACTTTGGAGAGGAAAGGGAGGTTGGAGATGGGGCGATAGCTAGCAAGCACAGTGGTGTCAAGGGTTGGTTTTTTTGAGGAGAGGGGCGATGATGGCAGATTTGAAGGAGGGGGAACAGTACCTGAGAAGAGAGAACTGTTAACAATGTCGACCAACATGGGAGCCAAAAAAGGAAGTTGGGTGGTCAGCAGGTTAGTGGGAATAGGGTTGAGGGAGCAGGAAGTGGGTCTCATGGACAGGATAAGCGTGGAGAGGTCAAAAGGGGAGATCAGAGAGAAACTGGAGAAAGATGCGAGTTCAGGGAACCTCAGAGGAAGGTTGGCCCGGTGGGCTCGGGGAAGGAAGGTAACTGTCAGAGGCAGCTGAACGGATGGTCTCAATCTTTGAGACATAGAAGTCCATTGTAATGTATTTGTTTCATGAGTTCCTTGCTTAAGAATTCATAGCAACACATTGCTATTAAGAACTAGTTGGTTTATTAGCAAAGGTTTAACAATCACACTACACATTACCGGTTCATCCACCAGGCTCACAACCACCTGCCTCATCGTGGATCTCCCGAACCCAACTGGCTGGGGTTTTATTGAGTCTTGTGAACATCACGTGACTGCTAAGCCCCTCCCAACTCAACAGCTCTACAAACCCGTGAGCATGCTCACAGGTACATACATTACACTGCTTCCCCTTTTTTAGAAGCAAGGTATTTATACAATATTTCAAAAAGGTTACTTATCATGATTACAATTTTACAAATTCGACTGCTGAGCCTGAGTATCTTATTGTTAGCTTCCTCCTGCTCCCACCTCCATTTCTTTGCAGTTGGCTGGCTCTGCCCATTTAACTCCGGAGACCATCTCGCCGTGTAGCCCAGGATTCCTGACCTCTATCTTCCTGTGTCCTCTTGAGTTTCCTTGGAACCCTTACATCCGTCCTAGTGTTAGCTTTCTTCCTAAGATCTTGATATTCCCAGTTATCAATATCCTGTCTGGTTGGTTTGCGTTTTCTCGTTGATCTTCTCCACTGAACCCCGACTCCACCGCCCCCCACCCCCCCCCGCCCCCCTTCAGTCGGCTGCATCTAAGTCGGTGGGGATATGAAGTACTTGGACCTGCTAACTCACTCTAATCATCGTCCAAGTCAGACTCAGAATCACATACTTGTGGCATCACTCGCTCGCAACATTTGATCCACATGAACCTTCCTGATATATTCACCAATTTGATCCAGTACTGCTTGGTACCACATACCCGAATAATTGTACCAGTATCCCATTTGCGTGGACTTGCCCTTTTCGCCGAACTGCGAACTCTGAAAGCACCGCTCTTTAGTCATCATCGTAGGCGGTCCCTTGAAACGAGGATGACTTGCTTCCACACCAAAAAAGGACGAGTTCACAGGTGTTTCAATGAAGGACCCAAACTACATCCTCAAGGGTGGAAGATGCCTGTGTGTGGATTTTTTTAACGTGTGGCCATTGAAACCAGCCACCACACGGGCTTGACAGAGCTAGGTCTTGGTCCAGTGGCAAGGATTAACCAAGACGACTGGAGACGTGCTCTGCTGCATGGACCCGGTGCGCGCACATATCGCAGTGTGGGCTGGTCCATGCTGCCCCTGGGCCCCTGGGCCCCGAACTCACGCCTCCCCTGGGCCCCGATCACATCCCTCTACAGTCTCTCACTGCTCCTTCGCCCTGACCTCGCCGCTCCTGCTGTATCTGCCCACGCTCCAATCACCGACCAGGACCTTGATGACATCACTCTTCGCTGCCGTCACCCTCCTGCACCAGCTCGCACTGCTCCCTGAAGTAGTCTCCTGGGGTCGCCATGCTGCTCTCCGAGGCCTCCACGCTGATCCTTTTATGCCTCCGACCTGCCACTGGTGTTCTCACGCAGGCTGGAATGATAATGACATTTCTGCACCAATTGTGCCTTCTCCACCTTATCAGACAAGTTCTGTTGCAATAAACTGAGACGCGTCCTCAGCTTACGCTTCATCAATAATTCAGCAGATGTGTACCCTGTTGTAGAAAGGGGCGTGGTTCTGTATTTGAAAAGACCATTCACTAATCTATGCTTCATGCTCACCGATGATCCAGTCTGTAGAACTTGTTTCCACAAAGCCTCTGTGACAATTCTGACTGACCTTTCAGCTGCACCATTCGAAGCAGGATGATACGGTGCTACCAACGTGTGTTTGATACCGTTATGTCCGGCAAAACTCCCAAATTGCGTGAACTGAAATGCGGCCCATTATCTGACACCATTTCTTCAGGCAGGCCATGGCATTCAAAAATATCCTGTAATTTATCCAATGTACGCTCTGTAGTGGTAGATGACCCCATATGCTGCACCTCCAGACATTTCGAATGCCATCGATTAGAAGCAGAAGATTATCGCTGTCCATCTCGCAAAAATCAATATGTATTCTTTGGAATGGTCTCATTGGCCAAGTCCATGTTTGCAGCGGCATTTTAGCTGGCATGATCCTGCAGTTTTAACAGATAGTACACTTACTTATACTTCAAAGTCTTTATCCAGCCCAGGCCAATAAACAAACTTCTGGCCACCGATGCCAGTATGTTCACCGTGAAGTTCCGTCAAGACTTTGGCCCCAATGCACTGGGAATAACTATTTTAGACATCCCTGCTCACATGATAACTCGTGCTGACGATGATAAAAAACTTTATCTCCTCTTGCTTCTGATCTTCAGCCCCCCCTCGCAGCGTGTGCTCACAGGCCCGCTGTAACATGGCACCTTTCTGTGTGAGCTCTGCGCTGACCGAAGAATCCTCATCAGCAACATCCAGAGAGAAGATTGACTGTTCGCGGACAATTTCTGAATCTTCACGGGGCAACCTTGAAAGGACATTCGCCACTACCTGCTTCGACGTGCGATACTCGATTCTGTAATCGTACTGAGACAAAAAAATAGCCCATCTTTGCATCCTGGACGCTGCCAGAGATGGAATTGCTGCCTTTGGGCTGCGGATAGCTAGTAACGGTTTGTGATCGGTTACTAACGTGAATTGGCGTCCCAAAAGAAACTGGTGAAACTTTTTAACACCAAATATAATCGCCAAAGCCTCTTTCTCAATCTGAGCTAATTTTGTTCACTTGTGTTGAGAGGACGTGATGCAAAGGCAACTGTTTTTTCCTGCCCATCATTCATAACATGGCTGATCACTGCTCCCACACCATGAGGCTGATCACTGCTCCCACACCATACCCAGAGACTGATCACTGCTCCCACACCATGCCCAGAGACTGATCACTGCTCCCACACCATGCCCAGAGACTGATCACTGCTCCCACACCATGCCCAGAGACTGATCACTGCTCCCACACCGTGCCCAGAGGCTGGTCACTGCTCCCACACCATGAGGCTGATCACTGCTCCCACACCATGCCCAGAGACTGATCACTGCTCCCACACCATGCCCAGAGACTGATCACTGCTCCCACACCATGCCCAGAGACTGATCACTGCTCCCACACCATGCCCAGAGACTGATCACTGCTCCCACACCGTGCCCAGAGGCTGGTCACTGCTCCCACACCATGAGGCTGATCACTGCTCCCACACCATGCCCAGAGACTGATCACTGCTCCCACACCATGCCCAGAGACTGATCACTGCTCCCACACCATACTCAGAGACTGATCACTGCTCCCACACCATACCCAGAGACTGATCACTGCTCCCACACCGTGCCCAGAGACTGATCACTGCTCCCACACCATGCCCAGAGACTGATCACTGCTCCCACACCATGCCCAGAGACTGATCACTGCTCCCACACCGTGCCCAGAGGCTGATCACTGCTCCCACACCATGCCCAGAGACTGATCACTGCTCCCACACCATGATGCTGATCACTGCTCCCACACCATGCCCAGAGACTGATCACTGCTCCCACACCATGCTCAGAGGCTGATCACTGCTCCCACACTATACTCAGAGGCTGATCACTGCTCCCACACTATACCCAGAGGCATCACAGTTCACGGGTCAGATTATAATGGACGAGAAGAACACAACTGCTCAAGCATCACTTTGCATGTGTCGTATGCACTCTGTTGCTCTTTGTCCCATATCCAATGTACCCCTTTCTTTAATAAACAATAGAGTGTTGTGAGCACTGTCACTAGTCCAGGAAGCAAACGAACATAATATTGGACCATGCCTAAAAAGGATCGTAATTCAGTCACGTTTTTTGGCTCAGGAGTCAACATGTTGGCTTGCACTTTCTCCTTAACTGGTTGGAGACCATTTTCATCTACCCTCAATCCCAGATACACCTTACGCTGTATGAATGCACATGTACTCCTCTTCAGCTTCAGATTATGGTCATTGAACCGTCTGAATACTTCTTCTAAGATTTCCAGGTTTTCCCTCTCTGTGCCGGTGGTTATCAGCACATCATCTTGATTGCACAAACAGTGATCCATTCCCTATAAGATCTGATCCACCTATGATGTAGTTTCTTCTTTGTTTCATAACTCTTTCTCCGACAAGGGCTCACCCCGTTCTGCGTTTCTACAGCCTGGTGCCTGTGAACTGCTACTACTGCTGGTAATGGGTGAAATTCCTTAATATTTTTCTCTGCCATCTCCATGGAGGTGACTATCTTGCAAGCTTTCTTAAAAGAGAGATCATCCATACCTAATAATTTTGATTGAGTCGATGAGGGCAGTGCATACGATGTAGTGTATATGGATTTTAACAAGGCTTTTGATAAGGTCCCACATGGCAAACTGGTCACAAAAGTAAAAGCCCATGGAATCCAGAGCAAAGTGGCAAGTTCGATCCAAAGTTGGCTCAGAGGCAGGAAGCAAAGGGTAATGTTCGATGGATACTTTCGTGACTGGAAGGATGTTTCCAGTGGGGTTCTGCAGGGCTCAGTACTGGGTCCCTTGCTTTTTGTGGAAACATCAACGATTTAGATTTGAATATAGGGAGTATGATTAAGAAGTTTGCAGACGACACTAAAATTGGTTGTGTGGTTGACAATGAAGAGGAAAGTCATGGGCTGCAGGAGGATATCAATCTACTGGTCAGGTGGGCAGAACAGTGGCAAATGGAATTCAATCCAGAGAAGTGTGAGGTGATGCATTTGGGGAGGGCTAACAAGACAAGGGAATAGACATTAAATGGTAGGACACTGAGAAGTGTAGAGGAACAAATGGACCTTAGAGTGCATGTCCACAGATCCCTGAAGGTACACAGGTAGATAAGGTGGTTAAGAAGGCATACGGAATACTTGCCTTTATTAGCCGAGGCATGGAATACAAGAGCAGGGAGGTTATGCTTGAACTGTATACAACACTGGTTAGGCCACAGTATTGCGTGCAGTTCTGGTCACCACATTACAGGAAAGATGTGATTGCACTAGAGAGGGTACAGAGGAGATTTACGAGGATGTTGCCTGGACTGTAGAATTTTAGCTATGAGGAAAGATTGGATAGGCTGGGTTTGTTTTCTTTGGAATAGAGGAGGCTGAGGGGAGATGTTATTGAGGTGGATAAAATTATGAGGAACTTAGATAGAGTGGATAGGAAGGACCTGTTTTCCTTAATGGGGGGTGGGGGGGCATACATTTAAAGTAATTGGTAGGAGATTTAGAGGGGACTTGAGGGGAAATGTTTTCACCCCAGTGAGTGGTGATAGTCTGGAACTCATTGACTGAAAGGGTGGTAGAGGCAGAAATCCTCAACACATTTAAAAAGTACTTGGATCTGCACTTAAAGTGCCGTAACCTACAGGGCTACGGACCAAGAGCTGGAAAGTGGGATTAGGCTGGATAGCTCTTGGTCGGCCGATGGGACGAAATGGCCTCCTTCTGTGCTGTAAATTTCTATGATTCTATGAGATGTGAGCATGGTTGGTTAAATAGTGATGGAATACTTGGGTGCCTGTGTTAGAGGATGGGCGTTCTTGTTTATAAATTTATGTTACTTTTCAAACCAATAGGATTCAAAGCATCTATTGACATTGATAAGAATTTTGCATCCAATCCAGTCTTCATGGTAGAAGACACTAAAAAAATTTCAATAGTGGATAATCAAGGGGCTATAGGGAGGGAGGAATTTAATAATCACTATCACTAATGAAGTAATACTCAGTAAAATAATGGGACTAAAGGCGGACAAGTCCCCTGGACCTGATGCCTTACATCTTAGGGTCTTAAGAGATTGATGTGCAAAATTAAAGCACATGGTATTGGGGGTAATGTACTGACGTGGATAGAGAACTGGTTGGAAGACAGGAAGCAGAGAGTCGGGAGAAACGGGTCCTTTTCAGAATGGCAGGCAGTGACTAATGGGGTGCCGGAGGGCTCAGTGCTGGGACCCCAGCTATTTACGATATACATTAATGATTTAGATGAAGGAATTGAGTGTAATATCTCCAAGTTTGCAGATGACACTAAGCTGGGTGGCGGTGTGAACTGTGAGGAGGATGCTAAGAGGCTGCAGGGTTACTTGGACTGGTTAGGTGAGTGGGAAAATGCATGGCAGATGCAGTATAATGTGGATAAATGTGAGATTATCCACTTTGGTGGCAAAAACATGAAGGCAGAATATTATCTGAATGGCGGCAGATTAGGAAAAGGGGAGGTGCAACGAGACCTGGGTGTCTTGGTACATCAGTCATTGAAAGTTGGCATGCAGGTACAGCAGGCAGTGAAAAAGGTGAATGGTATGTTGGCCTTCATAGCTAGGGGATTTGAGTATAGGAGCAGGGAGGTCTTGCTGCAGTTGTACAGGGCCTTGGTGAGGCCTCACCTGGAATATTGTGTTCAGTTTTGGTGTCCTAATCTGAGGAAGGACGTTCTTGCTATTGAGGGAGTGCAGCGAAGGTTCACCAGACTGATTCCCGGGATGGCAGGACTGACATATGAGGAGAGACTGGATCGACTGGGCCTGTAATCACTGGAGTTTAGAAGGATGAGGGGAGATCTCATAGAAACATATAAAATTCTGACGGGACTGGACAGGTTAGATGCAGGAAGAATGTTCCCGATGTTGGGGAAGTTCAGAACCAGGGGACATAGTCTAAGGATAAGGGGTAAGCCATTTAGGACTGAGATGAGGAGAAACGTCTTCACTCAAGAGAGTTGTTAATCTGTGGAATTCCCTACCGCAGAGAGTTGTTGATGCCAGTTCATTGGATGTATTCAAGAGGGAGTTAGATATGGCCCTTATGGTTAAAGGGATCGAGGGTTATGGAGAGAAAGTAGGAAGGTGGTACTGAGGTGAATGATCAGCCATGATCTTATTGAATGGTGGTGCAGGCTCGAAGGGCCGAATGGCCTACTCCTGCACCTATTTTCTATATTTCTATATTTCTATGTTTAAAAGAAATGGCTGCAGAATTAGTGTATGCATTGGTTGTAATCTGCCAAAATTCCCTGGATTCTGGGGCGGTCCCAGCAGATTGGAGTCGGACAAAAAGCAGGAAACTATGGACCAGTTAGCCTAACATCTGTCATTGAGAAAATGCAGGAGTCCATTATTAAGGAAGCAGTAGCGGGACATTTGGAAAAGCATGATTCAATCAAACAGAGTCAGCATGGTTTTATGAAAGGGAAATCATGTTTGACAAATTTGCTGGAGTTCTTTGAGGATGTAACAAGCAGGGTGGATAAGGGGGAACCAGTGGATGTGGTATATTTGGATTACCAGAAGACATTCAATAAGGTGCCACATAAGAGGTTAGTGCACAAGATAAAAGCTCATGGGGTTGGGGGTAATATATTAGCATGGATAGAGGATTGGCTAACTAACAGAAAACACAGAGTTGGGATAAATGGGTCATTTTACGGTTGGCAAACAGTGACTAGTGGGGTGCCGCAGGGATCGGTGCTGAGTCCTCAACTATTTACAATTTATATTAATGACTTGGATGAAGGGACCGAGTGTAATGTAGCCAAGTTTACTGATGATACAAAGATGGGTGGGAAAGCAAATTGTGAGGAGGTCACAAAAAATCTGCAAAGGGATATAGACAGGCTCAGTGAGTGGGCAAAAATTTGGCAGATGGAGTATAATGTGGGAAAATGTGAGGTTATCCACTTTAGCGGAAATAATAGAAAAGCAAATTATAATTTAAATGGAGAAAAATTGCAAAGTGCTTCAGTACAGAGTGACCTGGGGGTCCTTGTGCATGAAACACAAAAAGTTAGTATGCAGGTACAGCAAGTAATCAGGAAGGCAAATTGAGTGTTGGCCTTTATTACAAGGGGGATAGAGTATAATAGCAGCAAAGTCCTGTTACAACTGTACAGGGTGTTGGTGAGGACACACCTGGAGTACTGCGTACAGTTTTAGTCTCCGTATTTATGGAAGGATAAACTTGCATTGGAGGCTGTTCAGAGAAGGTTCACTAGGTTGATTCCGGAGATGAGGCGGTTGACTTATAGAAACATAGAAAATAGGTGCAGGAGCAGACCATTCGGCCCTTCGAGCCTGCACTGCCATTCAATATGATCATGGCTGATCATGCAACCTCAGTACCCCACCCCTGACTTCTCTCCATACCCCTTGATCCCTTTAGCCATAAGGGCCACATCTAACTCCCTCTTGAATATATCCAACGAACTGGACTCAACAACTTTCTGTGGCAGAGAATTCCACAGGTTCACAATTCTCTGGGTGAAAAAGTTTCTCCTCATCTCGGTCCTATATGTCTTACCCCTTATTCTAAGACTGTGTCCCTTGGTTCTGGACTTCCCCAACATCGGGAACATTCTTCCTGTGTCCAGTCCCGTCAGAATTTTATACGTTTCTATGAGATCCCCTCTCATTCTTCTAAATTCCAGTGAGTATAAGTCTAGCCGATCCAGTCTTTCCTCATATGTCAGTCCTGCCATCCCGGGAATCAGTCTGATGAACCTTCGCTGCACTCCCTCAATAGCAAGAACGTCCTTCCTCAGATTAGCATCCTCCTCACAGCTCACACCGCCACCTAGCTTAGTGTCATTGGCAAACTTGGAGAAAGGTTGAGTAGGTTGGGCCTATACACCTTGGAGTATAGAAGAATGAGAGGTGATCTTATTGAAACTAATAAGATAATGAGGGGTCTCGACACGGTGGATGCAGAGAGGATATTTCCACTCACAGGGGAAACTAAAACTAGGTGACATAGTCACAGAATAAGGGGCCGCCCATTTAAAACTGAGATGAGGAGAAATTTCTTCTCTCAGAGGGTTGTAAATCTGTGGAATTCTCTGCTCCAGAGAGCTGTGGTCATTGAATATATTTAAGGCGGAGATAAACAGATTTTTGAGCGATAAGGAAATAAAGGGTTATGGGGAGCGGGCAGGGAAGTGGAGCTGAGTCCATGATCAGATCAGCCATGATCTTATTGAATGATGGAGCAGGCTCGAGGGGTCAAATGGCCGACTCCTGCTCCTATTTCTTATGTTTTTATGTAACTATTTACGACCATAATTAAACACACTCTTATAGCAAGTTTCAGTTTTATGCTCGAGGTTTCTCGTTCAAGGCTTATCAGACCTCGCCAAGTTTTGAGTTATCTCTCCTAATGCACATTCTTTTATACCTCTTTCTCAATCCTGCTCCGTAAGAATCCACCCGTTTCCGAGTATTACCTCATTTAATTAGCTGTTTACCTTTTGTCCTTTATCAATTACAACTTTCTAAACTTTGTTCCAGCTTCACCTTGACCGAACTGTCAATCAAATCATTCAACTCGAGACAGTTACAGAGAGAGATTCATGAACAAGAGTCCCCTACACGTGATGTTATCATTCCTTACAGACATTGGGATCTTGGACGTCCACCTCAGAGTGGAGAGGGCCTTGGTTTAATGTCCCGCCTGATTGACCGCACCTCAGACAGATTCGTACTTTCTGGGTCCTGCACAGCAGCCTCAGCCTAGATTGTGTGCTGAAGGATCTAGAGTGGGACTTGAACCCACGACCTTCTGACTCAGCGGCGAGAGAGCGAGCTACTGAGCCACAGCTGACACGTGTCTGACCCAGGTGTTAACCTGTAGGGTACAAGTGCGTATTGCTTCTGAACTTCCTCTCTGCTATTGTGGTGTCGGCATTAACCCGTTAATGGTTCAAGCGCTAATCTCCCAGGGCCACATGTTCTCGGTTTCAGTTACTTTTATATAAAGACTCGGGACGCCTCAGTTAGAACATTACTTACAACTTTAAATTTGTAGCAAAATTCTCCCCACTTTCTTATTGCAGCCGATGAATTTGAGATCAGGCACAGAGATTCCTTAGCTTTGATTCCTTGCACAACAAAGGGCAGTTTAAACACAGGAATGTGAGTTTAACAAAAGCAATAATGTAATTGTTTAGCACACAAATGCTGTATTGTCTGGGTTTAATCCACCAAGGCCATCGCTTGGCTTATTGTAGCAATAGAGGAGCAAACTGTGACTAAATTCTTTTAGCTTAAATGTCATGCCTGGGTTATGATTCAAATAAACTTGTTTACAGCCTTTGGTTGAATTAATCACAAATATGTATTCCCAAGAGCCAGGGTAAGTCAATAACAGGGCAGCCACACATTGCTTTTAGTGTCATCCTGACAAACCGAGTCCACAGATCCTGGCTCGGTGTCAGCTGTGGCTTAGTGGGTAGCAATCTTGCCTCTTGGTTAGAAGGCAGTGGGTTCAAGCCCCACTCCAAAGACTTTGAGCACATAATCCAGACTGATACTTGAGTGTAGTACTGAGGGAGTGCTGCCCTGTCAGAGGTGCGCTCTTTCAGATGAGACATTAAACCAAGACCTCGTCTGCCCTCTCAGATGGATGTAAAAGGTCCCATGGCATGGTTTGAAGGAGAGTTTTCTTGGTGTCCTGGTCAATATTTCATCATGATCATCACATCATCGGCAGTCCCTCGAAATCGAGGAAGACTTGCTTCCACTCTAAAAGTGAGTTCTTAGGTGACTGAATAGTCCAATATGGGAATTTCAGTCTCTGTCACAGGTGGGACAGACAGTGGTTGAAGGAAAGGGTGGGTGGGACAAGTTTGCCGCACGCTCCTTCCGCTGTCTGCATTTGGTTTCTGCATGGTCTCGGCAACGAGACTCGAGATGCTCAGCGCCCTCCCGGATGCACTTCCTCCACTGAGGGTGGTCTTTGGCCAGGGATTCCCAGGTGTCGGTGGGGATGTTGCATTTTATCAGGGAGGCTTTGATACCGTCCTTGTAACGTTTCCTCTGCCCACCTTTGGCTCGTTTGCCATGAAGGAGTTCCGAGTAGAGTGCTTGCTTTGGGAGTCTTGTGTCAGGCATGCAGACAATGTGGCCCGCCCAGCAGAGCTGATCAAGTGTAGTCAGTGCTTCAATGCTGGAGATGTTGGTCTGAGCGATATTTATCCTTCAACCAACATCATTAAAACAGATTATCTGATCATTTACGCTAATGACACCCAGTGCTAACTCATCGACCACTTCTCTCGACCCCGCCACTGTCTTTAGATTGTCAGACTGCTTGTTCGACATCCAGTACTGGATGAGTAGAAATTTCCTCCAACTAAATATTGGGAAGGTCGAAGCCATTGTCTTTGAACCCCACTACAAATTCTGTTCCCTAACCACCTACTGCATCCCTCATCATTGGCTGTAAAGCACTTTGAGACGTCTGATGGTTGTGAAAGGTGCTATATAAATGCAAGTCTTTCTTTTCTTTCTTTCTCCCCAGCCTGTGTCTGAGGCTGAACCACACCGTTCGCAATCTTGGTGCCATATTTGACCCTGAAATGTGCTTTGGCCACATATCCGCACAATCTCTAAAACCGCCTATTTCCACCTGCGTAACATCGCCCAATTCCGCACTGCTCTCAGCTCATCTGCTGCTGAAACCTGTTATGTTCAGAATAACTCCACAAGATTGTATATTGTAAGCTCAAACTGTTGTGACCTTGGTCTCTTTAATGTAACTCCAGAGTGAGGAAGCAGTGTGGTAGACTGCCTTTTATACCTGCTTGGCCAGGGTGTACAGGTGACCCTTAGGTCTCCCATAGGTGTGCCCCCTGGTGGCAAGTCTTACACATTCGTGAGGTTTACATACATACATAACATCACTCCCCCCAAATTCTTATGTACAAGTTATTTACAAGTTGAGGCAATCTGGCGCTCTGTGTTCTCGGGTTGATCACCTGAGTTGAAATCCTGGCTTGGGTAGTTGGTCGGATCATTGCTGCACGGCTGCGCGGCCGGTCTAATTGGGCATGGTGGGTTTATCCTCCTGGTTGACGGCGAGGTTGATTGTGTTAGTGGGTCGCTGGGGGCCATGTCCTGGTTATCTGTAGTTCACAGTTTGGTCTGGTCCAAATGCTTTCTGCGCTTGCCCATTACATGGTTTCACAACAAACACTCCATTTTCATCACAAACACTCCATTCCCCTCTTTGGCTAATACAGTACTAGCAGCCCATCTGGGGCCCTGAGCATGGTCTACATCATTTATTCTGATGTTGCGTGGAGGAGCCGTACGATCATGGTGCATTCTCTGCTGATATGATACGGAAGGCCCGGTTCTGAGTGATTCTGTCCGGTGACTGCGTAGCACCCGGGATAGCCGGGTCTTTGGCTTGTTGTAAGGTACACCCGACCCCATATGATAATACATCATTTGCCACGAATGGGCGCTCACATGGGTTACACAGTGCAAATAACTTATCGGAACATAGTGGGTTCCTGGCCTTCACAGCAGCCGCCCCTTTACCTTTGCCCCAAGCCCAGTCATCTTCCTTACTGGGCAACACATGCCTCTGTTTCGTTGCGGTGACATCCCGTGGTCTGGATGCACTCTCGTCCCGTGGTTTGGACACACTCTCGTCCCATGCCCGTGATGCCAACTGCCGTGATCTTCCTCCCCAGGGATTTTTCCTCTGGCGTCGGGAAGACGCATTCGGAACGTTTCGGCCGGAGTCCCACTCTGCTTGGTCGACCTGGAGCCTCTTCCATCGTTGCGAAGAGGTCGTCGGCTTTGGGTGGTGGGTACCACGCCTGTACTGCTGCTTGGTTGATCTTTACCTCCTCGTGATCGTGATGAGCGGCCTGTGCCTCGGAGATCTGCAAATGGATCTGCACTTCGATGCCTGGTTCAGCTGAAGGTGGGGGCTTTGCTCAGCCTTTGAGCAAGGGAGACATCGTTCACCGGAGAAGGTACACAGAGGTCTTCCCAGTTCCATCGAATCTTCCCCATCCACCTTCTGCCAAGCAGCGTTGGCCCATCACCTGAAACAATCCACAGTGATAAATCGTGCACCGCTCCCTCATGGGATACTCTTATGTCCGCACTACCAATAACTGGTATCAGTTCCTTGGTGTAGGTGCACAGCTTTGCCTGAATCGGAATCAGCTTGGGTCATTGTGCTCTGTCGCCCCACAGCCTCTCGAATGCCTTCTGGCTCATAACTGATTGACTTGCCTCCATGTCTAATTCCATGGAGACTGGCGTGCCGTTAAGTTTAACTTTTAACATTATCGGAGGGCTTTTGGTGGTGAAGGTATGTATCCCGTATCCTTCCTCTTTATCCTCAGGTTCAGTTGCCTCTCCTGCTCGTTCAGCATGATCCACGCCGGATCGGTCGTCCTCTCCTGACTCTGCCATGCAATGAGTTACAGGTCGTTTGCACATTCGCTGGAGGTGTCCCATTGTTCCACAGCCCTTGCACACATAGTGCTTGAATTGACATTGATGGGCTCTATGACTGCCTCCACAGCGCCAACATGGTGTTAATGGATAGGCATTCATGCCCACGGCGGACTCTAAGTCACCCTAGGTCTGGCCTCTGTGGTCGTGTAGGCCCTGCCATGTACAGTTCTGCCTGCTGAAAGCATTATTTTATGCACAGTACTTGCCGGTGAGCTTCGATTCTGCGAAGATATCTGTTTCGCGTTGTCACTCATGGATATGAAAGCCTGACCTTGCTCAGATCTAGGGATTCAGCAGACAACAGTTTGCAAAGAATGACCTCGTGGCCGACTCCAAGCACGAAAAAATCCCGCAACATTTCCCCCAATGATCCGACAAATTCGCACTGTCCCGCAAGACGTCTTAGGTCGGCGACAAAACTCACCACGTTCTGGCCCTCGGAGCGATGGTGCGTGTAAAAGCGATACCTGGCCATTAAGATGCTCTCCTTTGGCTTGAGGTGTTTCTGAACCAGCGCACACAGCCCTGTGTAAGTCTTGTCCATTGGTTTGTCCGGTGCCAGCAGATTTTTGAGGAGGCCATATATCGAAGACCCACATATGGCGAGGAGAATTGCCCTGCGCTTGACCGCTGTCTCAGCCTTGTCCAGCTCGTTGGCCATTAAGTACTGGTCGAGACACCCAACAAAGGCTTCCCAATCATCACCCTCAACAAATCTCTCAAGAATATCAATGGCAGCCATTACCGCGAGAAAGTTCGTGATCCGTTACTCGTTGTCATTTGTTATGTTCAGAATAACTCCACAAGACTGTATTGTAAGCTCAAACTGATGTGACCTTGGTTTCTTTAATGTGACTCCAGAGTGAGGAAGCAGCATGGTGAATTGCCTTTCATACCTGCTTGCCCAGGGTGTACAGGTGACCCTTGGGTCTCCCACAGGTGTGCCCCCTGGTGGCAAGTCTTACACATTGGCGAGGTTTACATATATAAAAAACAAAACCCTCATTGATTTCTTTATGACCTCTAGACTAGACTATTTCAATGCACTCCAAGCCTGCCTCACTAGTTTTACCTTTTTTAAACTAGAGGTCACCCAAAACTCGGCTGCCTGTGTCCTAACTTGCACCAAGTCCCGATCACCATCACCCCTGTGCTCGCTGACCTACATTGGCTCCTGGTAAAGCAACGCCTCAAAATTCTCATCTTTGTTTCCAAATCCCCCCATGGCCTCGTCCCTTCCTATCTTTGTAATCGCCTCCAGCCCCACAACCCCCTGAGATATCTGCATTCCTCTAATTCTGCCCTCCTGAGCATCCCTGATTATAATCGCTCAATCATTGGTGGCCGTGCCTTCAGCTGCTAAGCTGGCATTCCCTCTCTAAACCTCTATACCTCTCTACATCTTTTTTCTCCCTTAAACTCTCCCTCCATGTAAACTTCCCAACCCATATTCACGGCCATCCCTCGACCTTGCCATCTCTAATGGTCTCACTACTCCCATCGTGTCAATCGCAGATAAGACCATCTCTGCCCACTTCCTCGTGTCGCTCTCCACCCACATCCCCCTTCCACCCCACCCCCCAAGCCTTCTGTGTCCGCCCCTGGAAAAAAACTCTCTCACAACTGGACTTATGAACTCTCAACTGTCCAGCCTTTGGCCCTCCATTCACCAGGACATTTCTGCAGCTACCAATCTGCTCAATCGCACCTTCACCACCACCTTTGATGCCAGAGTCCCTATTAAATAAATTACTCTTGCTCACCCTGGCCATTGCCCCGGTACAGCCCTCATCTTCGCTCCCTTAAGTCCAAGGGATGCAGATTTGAACGGATATAATGGACAACTGGTTTAGCTATTCACTGCCAGGTCTGGCTGGATCACATTAAGCATTATCGGGTCGTCTGCCAAAATCAGTCACTATTCCAGAATCATTCTGGAATGTAAAGATAAACCCCAGCTTCTACTCTCCACTGCTAACAGTCTTTTAAACCTCTCTCCTCAGTCTCCACCCTCACCTCCGACAATAAATGTGAGGAACTCATGGATTTCTTTGTCTCTAAGATTGAGACCATCCGTTCGGCCGCCTCTGCCTCTTCCCTTCCTTCCCCTCGACCAAATTTCCTCTAAGGTCCCCCCTGCCCTAGCCCTGACCTCACATTTCTCCAGTTTCTCTCCGATCTCCCCATGACCTCTCCGAGCACATCCTGTCCATGAGACCCACTTCCTGTTCCCTTGACCCTATTCCCACCAAACTGCTGACCACCCAACTTCCTTTTCTGTCTCCCATGTTAGCCGATATTGTTAACGGTTCTGTCTCCTCAGGTACTGTCCCCCTCTCCCTCAAATCTGCCGTCATCACCCCTCTCCTCAAAATACCAACCCTCGACCCCTCCGTCCTTGCAAACTACTGCCCCATCCCCAACCTCCCTTTCCTCTCCAAAGTCCATGAATGTATTGACCCCTCCAAAATCCGTGCCCATCTTTCCCGCCATTCCATGTTTGAATCCCTCCAATCCGGTTTCTGCGCCTGCCACAGTACCGAAATGGCTCTCATCAAAATCACAAATAACATCCTTTGTGACTGTGACCATGGTAAACTATCCCTCCTTGTCCTTCTCGACTTGTCTGCAGCCTTTGACACGGTTGACCACTCCATCCTCCTCCAACGCCTCTCCACCATCGTCCACCTGGGTGGGACTGCACTCGCCTGGTTCCATTCTTATCGATCTAATCGTAGCCGGAGAATCTCCTGCAATGGCTTCTCTTCCCACCCCTACACCATTACCTCTGGTGTCCCCCAGGGATCAATCCTTGGCCCCTCCTATTTCTCATCTACATGTTGCCCCTTGGTGACATCATCCGAAACACAGCGTCAGTTTCCACATGTACGTTGATGTCACCCAGCTCTACCTCACCACCACTTCTCTCGACCCCTCCACGGTCTCTAAATTGTCAGACTGCTTGTCCGACATCCAGTTCTGGATGAGCAGAAATGTTCTCCAATTAAATACTGGGAAGATCAAAGTCATTGTTTTCGGTCCCCGCCACAAACTCCATTCCCTAGCCACTGACTCCATCCCTCTCCCCAACTTCTGTCTGAGGCTGAACCAGACTGTTTGCAACCTTGGTGTCATATTTCACCCTGAAACGAGCTTTCGACCACATATCCACAGCATAACTAAGACCGCCTATGTCCATCTCCACTCTTGCCTCAGCTCATCCGCTGCTGAAACCCTCATCCATGCCTTTGTTACCTCTAGACTTTGTTACCTCCAACGCACTCCTGGCTGGCCTCCCACGTTCTACCCTATGTAAACTTGAGCTCACCCAAAACTCGGCTGCCACGTGTCCTAACTCGCACCAAGCCCCGCTCACCCATCATCCCTGTGCTCGCTGACCTACATTGGCTCCCGGTTAAGCAACGCCTCGATTTCAAAATTCTCATCCTTGTTTACAAATCCCTCCATAGCCTCGGCCCTCCCTATCTCTATAATCTCCTCCAGCCCCACAACTCCCCGAGATGTCTGCGCTCCTCTAATTCTGCCCTCTTGAACATCCCTGATTATAATCGCTCAACCATCGGTGGCCGTGCCTTCAGCTGCCTGGGCCCCAAGCTCTGGAACTCCCTCCCTAAACCTCGCTGCTTCTCTTTACTCTTTTAAGACGCTCCTTAAAACGTACCTCTTTAATCAAGCTTTTGGTCATCTGCCCTAATATCGCCTTATGTGGCTCAGTGCTAAATGTTATTTTATAACGCCCCTGTGAAACATCGTGGGATGTTTTACTATGTTAAAAACGCTATATAGAAATACAAGTTGTTGTTATTTATTTCATTGCTGTTTGTGGGAGTTTGCTGTGCGCAAATTGGCTGACAAGTTTCCTACATTACAACAGTGACTACACTCCAAAAATATTTCACTGACTGTAACGTGTTTTGGGACATGCTGAGACTGTGAAAGGCGCTATAGAAAGGCATGTGCTTTCTTTGCAAATGCAGCAAACTGCACAGCAGTCGCCCTGTGTGGTGGTCTCACCCCCACACATACAATGGCAGATTGTCTCAGGAATGTGGAAAGAACCTTGGGGTTCCTTCCGAGCACTGCCGTCACATCTACCAGAGAGGCTGCCAATTTTCTTTATGGTCGCTCATTTCACACGTTCTGATAAAAGGTTCACCTGTTAAAAAAATGACACATTTATATAGGAAGTGCTTTAGCCAGAAGAAAACGATTGAAAGCCTGAAGTAGCATTTTATCAGCTCTGGTTACCCCTTCTCTGTTGTCTAGTCAGCCTGAGGCTCTGTCTAATGTTTCATTTTTTAATGATACGGATTAACAATAGTTTGCATTACACTTATCGAAAGTTTTTGTCCTGAGGTGTAATTTGACACATTCCTGGTGCCGCTGGCTGACAGGGCAATAAGCATAGCTGAATACCGAGGCCATTGTCTGCAGGAGTATGTGTGAAGTCCATTTAAGCAAACGCAAAGGCAAATTTTGCCACGTTAATGCAATCGTTTTCTGCACTCATTTTAAAATTGTGAAGCACCACTCCTGTTTTATTTTTGACATTGAGGACAGATACTGGGCACTGTTGTTTCAGGGAGAGACCGAGTCATAAATCAGTGTTTCACTAGAAATATTTTCACTAAAGAAGAATAAGGAGAGGCAATATAAACAAAGGGGGTGCAGGAACAGAAAGGCCTGGGGGTTACAGCACAGAAGGAGGCAAATTCAGCCCATCGTGCCCATGGTATCCAATTAGTCCCACTCCCCTACTCTCTCCCCGTAGTCCTGTAAATCCTTTCTCTTCAAATATTTATCCAAATCCCTTGAGAAAGGGAATTACTGAATCTGCTTCCACCCCGTTTTCAGGCAATGCATTCGAAATCACAACTCACTGCCTAAATGTTTCCTCATGTCACCTTTGTTTCTTTTGCCCATCATGGAATCATAGAATGGTTACAGCACAGAAGGAGGCCATTCGGCCCATCGAGCCCGCGCTGGCTCTGTGCAAGAGCACCTCAGCCAGTCCCACTGCCCCACCCTTTCCCCGGAGCCCTGTGAATATTTTTTCCTTCAGGTACTTAACTAACTCCCTTTTGAAAGCCACGATTGAATCTCCCTCCATCACCCTTTCAGGCAGCGCATTCCAGATCTTAATCACTCTCTGCGTAAAACAGTTTGTCCTTGTGTCGCCTTTGGTTCTTCTGCCAATCACCTTAAATACCTGTGTCCTCTGGTTCTCGACTCTTCCACCAATGGGAACAGTTTCTCTCTATCTACTCTGTCTAGACCGTTCATAATTTTGAACACCTTAATCAAATCTTCTCTCAACCTCCAAGGAGAACAACCCCAGCTTCTCCAATCTCTCCACATCACTCAAGTCCCTCATCCCTGCAACCATTCTGGTAAATCTCTTCTCCCCTTCTCCAAGGCCTCGACATCCTTCCTAAATCTGTGCCCAGAATTGGACACAATACTCCAGCTGAGGCCGACTGTGTTTTAGAGTAGTTTAGCACAACTTCCTTGGGTAGTACTCTATGCCGCTATTAATAAAGCCAAAGATCCTTTATGCTTTTTTAACGTTCACCTCCAGGTCTCTGTTCCTGCACCCTTTTTAAAGTCGTACCATTTAGTTTATATTGCGTCTGCTCATTCTTCATAACAGAATGTATCACTTCGTATTTCTCGGTGTTAAATTTTAACTGCATGTGTCTGCCAATTTCGCCAGTCTGTCAATGTCCTCCTGGTCTCTATTACTATCCGCCTCACTGTTTTCTACATTTCCAAGTTTCGTGTCATCTGCAAACTTTGAAATGATGCCTTGTGTGCCCAAGTCCAGGTCATTAATATATCAAAACAAGCAGTGGTCCCAATACTGACCCCTGGGGACCACTGAACACTTCCCTCCAGTCTGAAAAACAACCGTGCACCACTACTCTCTGCTTTCTGTCCCTCAGCTAATTTTTTATGGATGCATCTATTTGTACTAATAAAATGGCCACCATGTCTCTGATTGGCTCTCCATTATCACATGACCCATTGCTGATTGGTCCCCTTGGAGGATAAGCCACACCCTGAAGTTTCTCTGGAATGTGGAAATGGATCCGCCCAGCCCAAGTTCTGACTGACTTTGCAAATTGTAATTTGATCCATTCTGACATCAGAAGCCAGGGAGGAAGATCTCGAACAACCCAGCAAAAGCCACTAAGTTCCAGCTGAAGTCCCTTATCCCAGCGCAAGTGCATGACCTTCCCCCGTCCCCCCCCCCCGCCCCGCCGCCACAGATGGGGCATTATGTAGGGGGTCACAGAGTGTTAACAGGTTTATTGGATATGAAGTGAATAGTGACAGTGTCATGACTTCTGGATTTCATCCACTCCAACAATGTCCCTGCACACCGACTTTCTGAGAAACATGATCCGTTTTCCCTGAGTTCCCTATCTCCCCTTTCTATCTCCCCCCTCCCCTCAGTCTCTCTCCCCCCCGTGTCTCTCTCCCCCCTGTGTCTCTCTCTCTCCCCCCCGTGTCTCTCTCCCGCCCTGTGTCTCTCTCTCTCCCCCCCATGTCTCTCTCCCGCCCTGTGTCTCTCTCCCGCCCTGTGTCTCTCTCTCTCCCCCCCATGTCTCTCTCCCGCCCTGTGTCTCTCTCCCCCCGTGTCTCTCTCCCCCCGTGTCTCTCTCCCTCCTGTGTCTTTTGCTCTCCCCCCGTGTCTCTCTCCCCCGCGTCTCTCTCCCCCAGTGTCTCTTGCTCTCCCCCCGTGTCTCTCTCCCCCGTGTCTCTCTCCCCCAGTGTCTCTCTCCCCCCTGTGTCTCTCTCTCTCCGCCCCTGTCTCTCTCCCCCGTGTCTCTCTCCCCCCGTGTCGCTCTCCCCCCTGTGTCTCTCTCTCCCCCCTGTGTCTATCTCTCCCCCCCCATGTCTCTCTCCTGCCCTGTGTCTCTCTCCCCCGTGTCTCTCTCCCCCCGTGTCTCCCTCCCTCCGTGTCTCTCTCCCCCCTGTGTCTCTCTCTCTCCCCCCGTGTCTCTCTCCCCCCGTGTCTCTCTCCCCCCTGTGTCTCTCTCTCTCTCCCCCCCTGTCTCTCTCCCCCCGTGTCTCTCTCCACCTGTGTCTCTCTCCCCCCTGTGTCTCTCTCTCTCCCCCCCGTGTCTCTCTCCCCCCATGTCTCTCTCCCCCCGTGTCTCTCTCCCCCCGTGTCTCTCTCCCCCACTGTGTCTCTCTCTCCCCCCTGTGCCTCTCTCTCCTCCCCGTGTCTCTCTCTATCCCCCCCTGTCTCTCTCCCCCCGTGTCTCTCTCCACCTGTGTCTCTCTCCCCCCTGTGTCTCTCTCTCTCTCCCCCCGTGTCTCTCTCCCCCGTGTCTCTCTCCCCCCGTGTCTCTCTCCCGCCCTGTGTCTCTCTCCCCCCTGTGTCTCTCTCTCTCCCCCCCGTGTCTCTCTCCCCCCGTGTCTCTCTCCCCCGTGTCTCTCTCCCCCGTGTCTCTCTCCCCCCGTGTTTCTCTCCCCCCTGTGTCTCTCTCTCTCCCCCCGTGTCTCCCTCCCTCCGTGTCTCTCTCCCCCCTGTGTCTCTCTCTCTCCCCCCGTGTCTCTCTCCCCCCGTGTCTCTCTCCCCCCTGTGTCTCTCTCTCTCTCCCCCCCTGTCTCTCTCCCCCCGTGTCTCTCTCCACCTGTGTCTCTCTCCCCCCTGTGTCTCTCTCTCTCCCCCCCGTGTCTCTCTCCCCCCATGTCTCTCTCCCCCCGTGTCTCTCTCCCCCCGTGTCTCTCTCCCCCACTGTGTCTCTCTCTCCCCCCTGTGCCTCTCTCTCCTCCCCGTGTCTCTCTCTATCCCCCCCTGTCTCTCTCCCCCCGTGTCTCTCTCCACCTGTGTCTCTCTCCCCCCTGTGTCTCTCTCTCTCTCCCCCCGTGTCTCTCTCCCCCGTGTCTCTCTCCCCCCGTGTCTCTCTCCCGCCCTGTGTCTCTCTCCCCCCTGTGTCTCTCTCTCTCCCCCCCGTGTCTCTCTCCCCCCGTGTCTCTCTCCCCCGTGTCTCTCTCCCCCGTGTCTCTCTCCCCCCGTGTTTCTCTCCCCCCTGTGTCTCTCTCTCTCGCCCCCATGTTCTCTCCCCCCATGTCTCTCTCCCCACCGTGTCTCTCTCTCTCCCCCCCATGTCTCTCTCCCGCCCTGTGTCTCTCTCCCCCTGTGTCTCTCTCTCCCCGTGTCTCTCCCCCCCGTGTCTCTCTCTCCCCCCCGTGTCTCTCTCCCCCCATGTCTCTCTCCCCCCTGTGTCTCTCTCTCTCCCCCCCGTGTCTCTCTCCCCCTGTGTCTCTCTCTCCCCGTGTCTCCCCCCCCCCGTGTCTCTCTCTCCCCCCCGTGTCTCTCTCCCCCCATGTCTCTCTCCCCCCTGTGTCTCTCTCTCTCCCCCCCGTGTCTCTCTCCCCCTGTGTCTCTCTCCCCCCGTGTCTCTCCCTCCCCCGTGTCTCTCTCTCCCCCCCGTGTCTCTCTCCCCCCGTGTCTCTCTCCCCCCGTGTCTCTCTCCCCCCATGTCTCTCCCTCCCCCGTGTCTCTCTCTCCCCCCCGTGTATCTCCCCCCCCATGTCTCTCTCCCCCCCGTGTCTCTCTCTCCCCCCCATGTGTCTCCCTCCCGTGTCTCTCTCTCTCCGTGTCCCTCCCCCCCGTGTCTCTCTCTCCCCCCCGTGTCTCTCTCCCCCCGTGTCTCTCTCCCCCCGTGTCTCTCTCCCCCCGTGTCTCTCCCTCCCCCGTGTCTCTCTCTCCCCCCCGTGTATCTCCCCCCCCATGTCTCTCTCCCCCCCGTGTCTCTCTCTCCCCCCATGTGTCTCCCTCCCGTGTCTCTCTCTCTCCGTGTCCCTCCCCCCCCATGTCTCTCTCCACCCCCATGTCTCGCCCCCCCGTGTCTCTCTCTACCCCCCATGTCTCTCTCCCCCCCGAGTCTCTCTCCCCCCGTGTCTCTCTACCCCCGTGTCTCTCCCCCCCCGTGTCTCTCTCTCCCCCCGTGTCTCTCTCGCCCCGTGTCTCTCTCCCCCCTGTGTCTCTCTCTCTCCCCGCCATGTCTCTCTCCCCCCGTGTCTCTCTCCCTCCATGTCTTTCTCCCCCCGTGTCTCTCTCTCTCCCCCCGTGTCTCTCTCCCCCCGTGTCTCTCTCCTCCCTGTGTCTCTCTCTCCCCCCCCCGTGTCTCTCTCCCCCCGTGTCGCTCTCCCCCCTGTGTCTCTCTCTCCCCCCTGTGTCTCTCTCTCCCCCCCATGTCTCTCTCCCGCCCTGTGTCTCTCTCCCCCGTGTCTCTCTCACCCGTGTCTCCCTCCCTCCGTGTCTCTCTCCCCCCTGTGTCTCTCTCTCTCCCCCGTGTCTCTCTCCCCCCGTGTCTCTCTCCCCCCGTGTCTCTCTCTCTCTCCCCCCCGTCTCTCTTCCCCCGTGTCTCTCTCCCCCCGTGTCTCTCTCCCCCCTGTGTCTCTCTCTCTCTCTCCCCCCCTGTCTCTCTCCCCCCGTGTCTCTCTCCCCCTGTGTCTCTCCCCGCTGTGTCTCTCTCTCTCCCCCCCGTGTCTCTCTCCCTCCATGTCTCTCTCCCCCCGTGTCTCTCTTCCCCCGTGTCTCTCTCCCCCCCTGTATCTCTCTCTTCCCCCTGTGCCTCTCTCTCCCCCCCGTGTCTCTCTCTCTCGCCCCCTGTCTCTCTCCCCCCGTGTCTCTCTCCCCCTGTGTGTCTCTCTCCCCCCTGTGTCTCTCTCTCTCCCCCCCGTGTCTCTCTCCCCCGTGTCTCTCTCCCCCTGTGTCTCTCTTCCCCCGTGTCTCTCTCCCCCCTGTGTCTCTCTCTCCCCCTGTGTCTCTCTCTCCCCCCTGTGTCTCTCTTCCCCTGTGTCTCTCTTCCCCCGTGTCTCTCTCCCCCTGTGTCTCTCTTCCCCCGTGTCTCTCTCCCCCCGTGTCTCTCTCCCCCCGTGTCTCTCTCTCTCCCCCCGTGTCTCTCTCCCCCCTGTGTCTCTCTCTCCCCGTGTTTCTCTCCCCCCATGTCTCTCTCCCCCCCGTGTCTCTCTCCCGCCCTGTGTCTCTCTCTCTCCCCCCGTGTCTCTCTCCCGCCCTGTGTCTCTCTCCCCCCGTGTCTCTCTCTCTCCCCCCTGTGTCTCTCTCCCCCCGTGTCTCTCTCTCTCACCCTCGTGTCTCTCTCCCACCCTGTGTCTCTCTCCCCCTGTGTCTCTCTCTCTCCCCCCGTGTCTCTCTCCCCCCGTGTCTCTCTCTCTCCCCCCGTGTCTCTCTCCCCCCTGTGTCTCTCTCTCACACCCCCGTGTCTCTCTCTCTCCCCCCCCGTGTCTCTCTCCCGCCCTGTGTCTCTCTCTCCCCTGTGTCTCTCTCTCTCCCCCCCGTCTCTCTCCCCCCGTGTCTCTCCCCCCCGTGTCTCTCTCTCCCCCCGTGTCTCTCTCCCCGTGTCTCTCTCCTCCCTGTGTCTCTCTCTCTCACCCCCGTGTCTCTCTCCCACCCTGTGTCTCTCTCTCCCCTGTGTCTCTCTCTCTCCCCCCGTGTCTCGCTCCCCCTGTGTCTCTCTCTCTCCCCCCGTGTTCTCTCCCCCGTGTCTCTCTCCCCCCTGTGTCTCTCTCTCTCCCCCCGTGTCTCTCTCTCCCCCCGTGTCTCTCTCCCCCCTGTGTCTCTCTCTCTCCCCCCGTGTTCTCTCCCCCGTGTCTCTCTCCCCCGTGTCTCTCTCCCCCCTGTGTCTCTCTCTCTCCCCCCCCGTCTCTCTCTCTCCGCCCCCATGTCTCTCTCCCGCCCTATGTCTCTCTCCCCCCATGTCTCTCTCCCCCGTGTCTCTCTCTCCCCCCCGTGTCTCTCTCCCCCCTGTTTCTCTCTCTCTCCCCCCCCGTGTCTCTCTCCCCCCGTGTCTCTCTCCCCCGTGTCTCTCTCTCCCCCCCCGTGTCTCTCTCCACCCGTGTCTCTCTCCCCTGTGTCTCTCTCTTCCCCCGTGTCTCTCTCCCCCCGTGTCTCTCTCCCCCCGTGTCTCTCTCCCCCCTGTGTCTCTCTCTCTCCCCCCGTGTCTCTCTCCCCCCTGTGTCGCTCTCTCTCCCCCCCCTGTGTCTCTCCCCCCCCATGTCTCTCTCCCCCCCGGGTCTCTCTCTCCCCCCCATGTGTCTCCCTCCCGTGTCTCTCTCTCTCCATGTCCCTCCCCCCCATGTCTCTCTCTCCCCCCCGTGTCTCTCTCCACCCGTGTCTCTCTCCCCTGTGTCTCTCTCCCTCCCCGTGTCTCTCTCTCCCCCCCCGTGTCTCTCTCCACCCGTGTCTCTCTCCCCTGTGTCTCTCTCTTCCCCCGTGTCTCTCTCCCCCCGTGTCTCTCTCCCCCCGTGTCTCTCTCCCCCCTGTCTCTCTCTCTCCCCCCATGTGTCTCCCTCCCGTGTCTCTCTCTCTCCGTGTCCCTCCCCCCCCATGTCTCTCTCCACCCCCATGTCTCGCCCCCCCGTGTCTCTCTCTTCCCCCGTGTCTCTCTACCCCCGTGTCTCTCTCCCCCCCGTGTCTTTCTCCCCCCTGTGTCTCTCTCTCTCCACCCGTGTCTCTCTCCCCCCGTGTCTCTCTCCCCCCTGTGTCTCTCTCTCTCCCCCCGTGTCTCTCTCTCCCCTGTGTCGCTCTCTCTCCCCCCCCTGTGTCTCTCCCCCCCCATGTCTCTCTCCCCCGTGTCTCTCTCTCCCCCCCCATGTGTCTCCCTCCCGTGTCTCTCTCTCTCCATGTCCCTCCCCCCCATGTCTCTCTCCACCCCCATGTCTCGCCCCCCCGTATCTCTCTCTACCCCCCATGTCTCTCTCCCCCCCGAGTCTCTCTCCCCCCTGTCTCTCTCCCCCCGTGTCTCTCTCCCCCCGTGTCTCTCTCCCCCTGTGTCTCTCTCTCTCCCCCCCATGTCTCTCTCTCCCCCTCTCTTGTCTCTCTCTCCCAACATGTCTCTCTCCGCCCCACCCCCGTGTCTCTCTCTCCCCCGTGTCTCCCTCCGTGCCTCTGCCCCCCGTGTCTCTCCCCCCCATGTCTCTCTCCGCCCCACCCCCGTGTCTCTCTCCCCCCCCGTGTCTCTCTCCCCCCCTGTCTCCCCCCGTGCCTCTGCCCCCCCCGTGTCTCTCCCCCCCCATGTCTCTCTCCGCCCCATCCCCGTCTCTCTCTCTCCCCCCGTGTCTCTCCACCCCGTGCCTCTGCCTCCCCGTGTCTCTCCCCCCCCATGTCTCTCTCTCCTCCTGTGTCTTTGCCTCCCCATGTCTCTCTCCCACCCCCGTGTCTCTCTCCCACCCCTGTGTCTCTCTCCCACCCCCGTGTCTCTCTCCCCCACCCGTCTCTCCCCCCCGCTGTGTCTCTCTCCCCCCGCCCTGTCTCTCTCCCCCTCGTGTCTCTCTCCCCCCCGTGTCTCTCTCCCACCCCCGTGTCTCTCTCCCCCACCCGTCTCTCCCCCCCGCTGAGTCTCTCTCCCCCCCGCCCTGTCTCTCTCCCCCTCGTGTCTCTCTCCCCCCCGTGTCTCTCTCCCCCCCCCCGTGTTCCTGATCCAAGAGGGGACTACACCTTGTCTTAAATCCTCCAGGTTGTTGCGGCCCTTGCCCAACAAACATAGTACGCACACCTCGTTTTGTGCAGTCTGGTCAGAAGCGTTTCTATCCTCCCGTATAAGTGCATTCACTGTCTGTGCATGTTTTTCCAGCTCAGCCACTATTTCTTTTAAATGGACAGTCATACCTGGTCCTCGTGTAGTTCTGATCTTACTATGGTATTCTCCTGTTTCAGGATTTTCCTCAATTGGGTCTTTAAACTGTTTATCTGTGTTTGCAGTTCTATGTCATCTAGGCTATTTATTACAGAGGATCCTGTATTGTAGGTAGTGAAAACGTCGTTTATGATTCCCCTTCTAGGTCTCCCTTAGCCCATGGTGTCCCTAGCGTTTAGGGTGTATAGGTCTGATTTGTTTACATTTCCAAAGTCTAACTCATAAAATTTCTTGAACATGTCTCTGAGTAGGGCCTGGTATAGCAGCTCTGTTTCCTTCGGACACCATGCAGGTAGATGTACCTCGGTAAGGTTTAATATTACTGAAGCTACTGCATAATGTACCCCCTGATATAACACTTTTTTGGTCGGTACCAATACTAATCCATTCCCAGGTCCCTTGGTGGTGGTAGGACACCTTTCTATTACTGTGCGTATTGGCGGGGTTGTGGGCAGGGGTTTCTTAATGTGTGATCTTAGTTCGGTGGCGTTAATTGGGAATGGGGAGTGTGGGACCGCGCACCGTGTAGGCTAGAATCCCACCCCATCCCTTCCCCTTCATCTTGCCTGGCGAAGGCGATCGATATGCCTGCGGGACAAATACTCTCTGATCCCCACATGTAAATATAAATTCCTTGTTCGGATTCTCACCATTTGTCCCAAAACACTGTTACTCCTCCCCGTGTCCCCGTGATGGTGCGGTACGTATCATTACCGGGTCTTTCCCAGTCAGATTCCTGGTCCCATGCGTCCTTGCTGAGCTTTCTGAGCCACCACCATCTTCCCAGGGGAATCTTTCCTTTGCAGGTCAAACACACACGTTTTCCCTCTGTAAGACTGACTCGGGCAGCGATGATCCGTATCCAGGGGCATGGAAGTGAAGCCTCCCAGTAGGTAAACCCTTCCTGGCTGGAGTAGCGGGTAGAGTTAGATCCCAGCCACCCTGGCCATCTTCCCTCGTGGGTATAAACGGCGAGTTCTTCCACGTCTCGGAGCCACCCCCGGCAGTTACGATCGGTGCTCTTTCTCCTGAACACCCGTAAATGAGGGATTCTTCCACGTCTCCTCGGTCGCCGCTGCTCATCCTTATCAGGGCGAGCAGGAACAGGACCCTTCTCATGTTGTTCTCTTTCCTGTAGGGGCACATAAAACAGATTGTCTCGCCCTGAGAAAGCTCTCTGGCTTGACAAAGGTGACCGAGTTTCAAATTGGGCTCATGGTCTTTAATTGACTGACTGTCTTATTCAGTTCCTTGTGGACTGATTTCTGCTTTTACTTTTATCTCATAGTCGTTCTGCTTGTTATCTTACAGGTGCTTCCTTAATAGCCATACCGGCAGATTCTTCTTACTCCCAGGGATTCCCCGGCCTGTGCTTCTTTTAACAGATGCACAGGTAGATTCTTTTTCTTACCCCAGTTAACTAATACATATATACTTATTGTTGTGTATCTGTAAAGCATGCAGTCCCATGTTCTGCCACCTTTGGGAGCACTGTATATAAGCCGGCCCCTAAGGCCTGTTCCTCACTCTGGAGTGCTTAATAAAGACTGAGGTCACTGTTACTTTAACCTCCCTGTGTGCAGTCTCATCTGTGTTAGGAACACAATAACTGGCGACAAGAATACAACGCAAAGATGCAGCAAACTGTGGGCATCCTGGAGAAGTTCTCGGAGGGTGAGGACTGAGAAGTCTATGTAGAATGGCTAGACCAGTACTTTGTAGCCAACGAGCTGGACGGAGAAGGAAGCGCTGCAAAAAGGAGAGCGGTCTCCTCACGATCTGCGGGGCACCGACCTACAGCCTCATGAAGAATCTTCTGGCTCCGGTGAAACCCACAGATAAGTCGTATGAGGAGCTGTGTACACTGGTTCGAGAGCATCGTAACCCGAGGGAGAGTGTGCTGATGGCGAGGTATCGGTTCTACATGTACCAGCGATCTGAAGGTCAGGAAGTGGCGAGCTACGTCGCCGAGCTAAGGCGACTTGCAGGACAATGTGAGTTTGATGGCTACCTGGAGCAAATGCTCAGAGACTTTTTTGTACTGGGCACTGGCCACGAGACCATCCTACGAAAACTTTTGAATGTAGAGACATCGACCCTCAGTAAGCCCATTGCGATAGCTCAGGCGTTTATGTTCAGCAGTGATAACACCAAACACATCTCTCAGCACACAAGTGCTTGCAATGTTCATAAATTAACTGGAACTGTGTTTGCGAGCAGAAATGTACAGGGCAGAAACCACGAGTCTGCAACTGCCAGCAGGCCTCAGGTGACCTAGATGACTGAGTCCGCAACAAAGGATGAATGCAAGGCAATTCACACCTTGTTGGCGTTGTGGAGGCTTCCATTCAGCCTATTCATGCCGCTTCAAAGGATATGTTTGCAAGAGCTGTGGAACAATGGGGCACCTCCAATGAGCTTGCAGATAAGCTGCAAGCTCTGCAAAACCTGCTAACCACCACTTGGCAGAGGAAGATCGGTCCATGGTGGATCAAAGCAATTTCGCGCCTCAGAGAGAGGAGGCAGATGCTGAAGTACACGGGGTGCACACATTTTCGACGAAATGTCCACCTATAATGCTAAATGTAAAATTGAGTGGCTTACCCGTAGCCATGGAACTGGACACTGGTGGGAGCTAATCCATCATGAGTAAAAAGATGTTTGAGAGACTGTGGTGCAACAAGGCACTTATACCAGCGCTGAGCCCTATCCACACAAAACTGAGAACGTACACCAAAGAGCTCATCACTGTCCTGGGCAGCGCCATGGTCAAGGTCACATACGGTGCACGAACTGCCACTCTGGATTGTCCCGGGCGATGGCCCCACACTGCTTGGAAAGAGCTGACTGGGCAAAATCTGCTGGAACTGGGATGACATCCGAGCACTATCACATGTCGATGAGGTCTCATGTACCCAGGTTCTTCCCTTTTTGAGCCAGGCATTGGAAACTTTTCCGGGGCGAAGGTACCGATCCACTTGGTCCCAGAGGCATGACCCATTCACCACAAGGCGCGAGCGGTACCTCACATGATGAGGGAGAGAGTGGAAATCGAGCTGGACAGGCTGTAACGCAAGGGCATCATCTCCCCAGTGGAATTCAGCGAGTGGGCCAGCCCGATTGTTCCAGTACTCAAAAGTGATGGCACGGTCAGGATTTGCGGTGGTTATAAAGTAACTATTAATCGTTTCTCGCTACAGGATCAATACCCGCTGCCTAAGGCAGACGACCTATTTGCGACGCTGGCAGGAGGCAAGACATTCACCAAGCTCGACCTGCCTTCGGCCTACATGACGCAGGAGCTGGAGGAGTCTTCGAAGGGCCTCACCTGCATCAACACGCACAAGGGACTGTTCATCTATAACAGATGCCCGTTTGGAATTCGGTCGGCTGCAGCGATCTTCCAGAGAAACATGGAGAGCCCACTCAAGTCGGTACCACACACAGTTGGGAAGCACCGTCACCGCCACCATTGAAAGCCTGAGGGCCATGTTTGCCACCCACGGCCTGCCTGACATACTGGTCAGTGACAATGGGCCATGTTTCACCAGTGCCGAATTTAAAGAATTCATGACCCGCAATGGGATCAAACATGTCACCTCGGCCCCGTTTAAACCAGCCTCCAATGGGCAGGCAGAGCGGGCAGTACAAACAATCAAACAGAGCCTTAAACGAGTTACAGAAGGCTCACTCCAAACCTGCCTGTCCCGAGTACTGCTCAGCTACCGCACGAGACCCCACTTGCTCACAGGGGTGCCCCCGGCTGAGTTACTCATGAAAAGGACACTTAAAACCAGACTCTCGCTGGTTCACCCCAACCTGCATGATCAGGTAGAGAGCAGGCGGCAGCAACAAAATGTAAACGATGGTCGCGCCACTGTGTCACGGTAAATTGATCTGAATGACCCTGTGTATGTGCTAAACTATGGACATGGTCCCAAGTCGATCGCGGGCACGGTGATAGCTCAAGAAGGGAGTAGGGTGTTTGTAGTCAAACTAGACAATGGACAAATTTGCAGAAAGCACCTGGACCAAACGAGGCTGCGGTTCACAGACTGCCCTGAACAACCCACAGCAGACACCACCTTTTTCGAGCCCACAACACACACCCAAAGGATCAACGACACCACCCCGGACCAGGGAATCGAACCCATCACACCCAACAGCCCAGCAAGGCCAGGCTCACTCGGCAGCCCTGCAGGGCCAACAACACACCAGCACAGCGAGGGCACAGCCAACACACCAGAACAGACATTTGTACCGAGGCGGTCCACCAGGGAAAGAAAGTCTCCCGACCGCCTCACCTTGTAAATAGTTTTCACTTTGACTTTGCAGGGGAGAGTGATGTTGTGTACCTGTAAAGCATGCACTCCCATGTTCCGCCATCAGGGAGCACATCCCCTAAAGTCCCAAGGGATCCCAGCACCCCTTGGGAGCACTGTATATAAGCCGGCCCCTAAGGCCTGTTCCTCACTCTGGAGTGTCTTATTAAAGGCTGAGGTCACTGTTACTTTAACCTCCCTGTGTGCAGTCTCATCTGTGTTAGGAACACAATACTTATCATTACACAGCTAAATCTTACACTATTCTAAACTTATTCACTAAACATACTTAAATCCATATGGCACTATATATGTACATCTGCCACCCGTCTCCGGGTGACCAGGTTAATTTCTGCCTTCTGTCTTTCTTCTTCTCCCGCTGGGTGTCCAGCGAGGTAGTTGATAGATCGGTCTGCACCCTCTAACCCTAAGTACCCTGACCAGACGTGGGTCTGAGTCCCACACTATCGGAAGAACACACCGCTGCTTTGGGGATGGCTGCCTGGTTCGTTTCTTCCCCTGCAGGGTCTGCCTGGTCGAGGGCTATGGGCTGGGGACTCTCACTTAGTGGCTGTTCCACCGCTATCTTTTCCGGGGATCCCTTGTTTCCCGAGGCTACCGGCTGGGTGTCCCTGCCCGTGGGCTGGTCTCTGACCTTAGGTTCCCTTTTGCGGCTGGTCCCTTTCCTGGGGCTGAACCATGCAAATTGGAGCACTGATGACCACGGTGTCTTTGGCCGTGGTGTGTGGAGAGTCCTTCTTAAGTCTCCGGTTGCTGGGGGTGTGTCCGAGTCCCAAATAATTCGGGGGACAGCTCCTCCAGTAACACAGTCCACCGCTCCGCTAGGTGCAGTCTGTGGCTCTGCCACGTCCCCTGTGG
This sequence comes from Pristiophorus japonicus, assembly GCF_044704955.1. Taxonomy (NCBI): domain Eukaryota; kingdom Metazoa; phylum Chordata; class Chondrichthyes; family Pristiophoridae; genus Pristiophorus; species Pristiophorus japonicus. The sequence continues at coordinate 76,035,254 of NC_091989.1, read as the reverse complement.
GAATTCCACAGTCGGGGGCTGTTGGCTGGGGGTCCCTGTTTTTTGTACGGTTTACAGTTTTTGGCTGTCCCTTACATTTTGCTGCTGCCCTGGGTTGAAAAGTTTGCACTGATTTATGTGGAACCACTTTGTTCGGCGGGGCAATTTTATGGCATAGACCATGGGGCTTTCCTTGTCGACAATGTGGTACGGTCCCATGTACAGTGCCTCAAAGACCCCTACACTAGCGTAGTTTCTCACCATAACCTGGTCCCCTATTTCCCACTCGTGGTGCTTGCGGGGTTCTAGCAGCAGTCGGTTGCTCCGATGCTGTTTTCCCATGTTGTTAGCAGCCTGCCAGTGAATCTGTTTAAGGTGTTCAAACAGATTCCTGACAAAGCTGTCCCGATTCGCCTCCCTAAGCTGACCTTCCGTGAGTCCCGGGGCTAACACATGGGTGGGGGTTCGCATGGCTCTGCCGGTCGAGAGCTCATACGGGGAGTACCCCGTGCTCTTTGGCTGGCTGGCCCGGATCCCCATGAGGACAAGTGGTAGGACCTTTACCCACCCTTTGGGTGAGTCCCCTGTCTCCTTGCACAGCCTTTCTTTGATGGTGCGGTTTAAATGCTCCACAGGCCCGGATGACTGCGGGTTGTGGGCGACATGCCATTTCCCTTTGATGCCGAGTACCTTAAGGGTCTCCTGCATCACCTGCCTGGTGAAGTGACTCCCTTGGTCAGACTCCACGAATTGTGGTAGTCCCCATTGGGAGAACACTTCTCTGACCAGGATCCTGGCTGTTCCCAGGGCAGTGGCTGTTCAACATGGGAAGGCTTCCACCCATTTGGTGAATACAACCACCAATACTAGGCAGTACTTGTAACCTCCCTGGGCAGTGGGTAGGGGCCCGATGTAATCGATTTGGATCGACTGCCAGGGTCCCTCTACCCTCCTGATATGTCCCATCGACTCCTTTCTTTTCTGGGGGTCGGTGTTGTTGGCCACGCACACCAGACAGCTAGCACAGAACTCGCGGACGTCTTCCCTGAGTCCTGGCACCACCCTGCCTGTTCCACTCATTGCCAAGTGGTCTCAGGTCCGGGGTGTCCTGCTCCTGGACCCTCGTGGGCCAGCTGGAGGAATTCTCTCCGGTGTTGTTGCAGTACTACCCATTGCTCCCCCCTGAACAGCATGCCTTCTTTAATGGCAATTGCTGCGATGCCGTACGGGCCGTCTATCCTTTCCCCTTTAGCGCGTTCAGGACAGTTTTGAGGATGGGGTCTTGGGTCTGAACCATTTTTAGGTCCGGGGGCAAAGCTATCCCTGCCTTCCCTGCCATCCCCATCCTGCCCCTGACTGCTGCAATGGGTCCTGGGTTGTATAGATCCCAGAGCTTGCCCGTGCAGGTCCCTTGCTTGGCTAACATGTCAGCCTGCTGGTTTCCCTCGCTACGGGGTTCGGTGGTGGAATGTGCCTTCACCTTATGTATGTAGATATTCCCTTCCTCCCTTACGGCTTTCATGATCTTTTTCAGTAGCAGCTTAATTGCCAGGGGTCTCCCGTCTGCGGATGTGTATCCGTGGCGGGACCATACACGAATTGCAAGTGAACATACTGTCCGAGCAAATCGTGTATGGGGTAGGAAATTCTTCGGGGTGTGTGACTACGTACACCACTGCAGACAGTTTAGTGTGCTGGGCGCTCATAGTACTGGGGAGTTTAATCGCCAGGGCAATGCCTGCCTCGGGGTCATAAACTCCACAGCCTGTTCACCTGCAGATACTGTGCTTGAACCGTCCACATAGATCTCTCGGCCTGTGAGGTGTAATCCAGCCCGAAAGCCTATGTTAATTTCCCATACCCCTTCTACGGAACATCGGTGGGCTGTCCCTGGATAAATCATATTGGCTGCGAGTCTTGGCTCGCAGAGACCCTTTACCCTTAGGTCCATTTGAGAGAGGAGCAGGGTCCAGCGAGCAATGCGGGCAGTGCTCACTGTCCCGTCCTTGATTCTCCCGTCCAGGAGCATTTGGGTGGGTGTATGGTGGGTAAGGAGTGTGATAGGGACCCCCCTGTGATCTTTTCACAGCCCAGTGAGTGGCTAGGAGGTGCCGCTCACAGTTGGAGTATCCCTTCTCCATGTCTGTGAGTATCCTGGAGGAGTAGGCCACTGGTCACAGCCGGCCGTGCCGCTCTTGGAGCAGTACTGCACTCAGGCTGTCCCCACTGGCTGCTACCTCCAGGAAAAACTCTTTACCCCCATCGATAGCCCCTAGAGCTGGCGCGGTCTGCAGTTCTTTCTTGAGTCGGATAAATGCTGCCTCGCAACCTTTGTCCCATTCCCACTCCACTCCCTTGTGTAGGAGTCGGAGCAGAGGGGCTGCGGTGGCTGCATAATCCTCAATGAAATCTCTGCAGTACCCAGTTAGCCCTAGAAAAGATCTTACTCCTGTTACTGTGTTGGGAGCGGGTAACTTCTGCACTGCTTCCCTTCTAGCTTTGTCTATGGCTCTTTCCCCAGTGCGCACAGCCAGTCCCAGGAATTTCACTTCCTTCAGGTCGATCTGTGCCTTCTTGGGGTTTACTTTAAACCCTTCTTCTTTCAGCAGCTGCAGCAGTTCAGCCAGCAGTGGGCCATACTCCTCCCCCTCATCGGTGAACAGGAGCACATACTGTACTCGCTGCTGGGGTCTGCTGAAACTCCTTAAACAGTTGGGCATACACTGATGGAAAATACTGGGGCTGTTGTGGAAGCCCTGAGGGAGACAGTTCCAAGTGTATTGCTGCCCTTTAAAGGTAAAAGCAAACTTGTATTGATCATCCCTTCTTAACGGTATGGACCAGAACCCGTTGGAAATATCCAGCACCGTGAAGGTGGTCGCGGAGGCTGGGATACTTCCAATGAGGTCGGCGACAGCAGCAACAGTGGGTGCACAGGCGGGGATGTTACGGTTGAGTACTCGACAGTCCACCGTGGCTCTCCAGGAGTTGTCCGGTTTCTTAACCGGCCACAATGGAGAGTTCACATGGGTAGCTATTGGTCTCAATATCCCCTGTTTAACTCGCGAACCCAAGGCTGTTTCCATGTCTGCCTCCGCCTCCCTGGGGAAGTTGAACTGTTTCTGTGGTTGGGTCATGGGGTCTCCATCTATGCTAACCTCGACCCCGTTTATTCTCCCAGTCGTGTTTGTGAGTGGCAAAAGCTGCAAGGTTTTTCCTCACATATTCTTGATATTCTACAGGGGTGTTACTGACCAGTGATTCAAGGTCGTAACCTAATTGATTTCATGGTGCACACCTTTTCCCTGTTTTCCCGGGATAACCATCACTTCACTCTCCTGTCCCGTACAGACTGACCCCCAAAGACAGTGGTTCCTTAAATCCACTAGGATCCCGTGGCCTAGGATGAAGTCAGCCCCAGGATCCCTCTCCCTTCCTGCTCCCACTTCATCTGGACACAAGTCCACTTAGTGTGGAGTGTACCTAAATGAATGGAGAGCGGGACGGAGAATGAGCGCCTGTGAAACCCATCAAGCTGTAGGGGACCCCACTAGACAGAGGTGAGGTGGCGGGGTTAGCTGCATAGACAAGGGTGCTTGAGGCACCGGTGTCCAGCAGGTAAGTCCCTTTCACCTTTTCCACCTCCATCTGTGTGGTTGGTCTCCCCCACGCATCATACTCGAGGGCACACAGGTGGACAGGCTGTGCCTGTCCTAGTCACGGTTTTGGTTGGGAGGGGGCAGATGGGATCTCAGTACCGGTGGTGGTGGCTACCTTCCCAGGGCCATCTAACATGGCTCGGAGCGCAGTTAAAAAAGTCTCAAAAGAGTGGGGAGGGACTGGCTTATCTGTCTCGGTCTTTTGGGCAGGGGCTGGAGAATTCTTTCCTGCGCTATTCTTCCAAGGATTTCTACAACCCCTTCTCCAGTGCCCACTCTTTCTGCACCCAAAGCCGGTACGTTTTGTATTGAGGGGTTACCCCCCCCGTGGCATCATTCCATCTTGTCTTGGTTAGGTCGGATTTCATGAACCCTTCCCTTTTGTGGGTGCTCTTCTGTCCCTCTGCCGTTTCTGTAAGCTAGGGTCAGCTGCCTAAGCACTCCCTGTTCTGTGGCTTGGGGATCTCTGGGGTCGAACCAGGCCTCAGCCTTAGTTCTTACTCTGGGTAAACTGTTAGCCACTAGGCTTCGGAGCCAGTCTATGTCCCCACTACAGGCGCTTTTGTACACCGGCCACAGTCAGTTTACGAAAGCCTGTGGGGTTTCCCCTGTGAGCTGCACCGTTTTCTCTACTCTGTAGAAGGGACTCCCGTCATTGCAGCCCATAGCTTCTAAAATGTCTCTCTGGATGGCAGCAAATGTTTTCTGTCCTCTTTTGCTCTCAGTAGAGAGGGACTGGTACAGTTTGCTGTCTAGAGATAGGAGAAGCATCTTTGCCATTTCTGCATCATCGCACCGATTAATATCCCCTGCCTGTTCCACCTCCACAAAGTGAACCGAGGGGTCTCCCTTTGGGGTTAGCTTTCCCAGGTGGCTTATCATAGCCCTAAGCTGGTGGGGAGTGTGGGGGACCACAAACTGACTTTCCAGGGGCTCTGGACCCCTGTTAAAGGTGGGCAGGCCAAACTTCTGTTGCCGGACCGGGCACATTGGCCCTGGTTCTGGCTCTCCCTGTTCTGGCTCGCCTCCCTCTCTTCCCTGCGGCCAAGCCGAGCTGAAACTCGGTGCCACAGGTGGTGGTGGTTCACTATCCCTGTCCGCCCCACAACTGATTTGCCCCTCCTGCTGCTGAACCGGTGTTGTCACCGGTGCCACAGGTGGTGGCCGGATAGTTTCCTCCTTCTCTTCCAGGTTTACCTGGGGCGTATCCGGGCTTATTAGGCATACCATGCCTTTTGCCTTGGACAGAGCAAGTTTAAACTTTTAATTTGTTGCTGGCAGGGACCGTGGTCTCCCGATTCAAACCCATTAGTGCTCGTTACTTTATACACTGCTTGCACATCTTTTAATCTTTCCTGGAGCTCTTTTACTTGTCGGGTGAGGCGAGTGCTTTCCTCCCTCAGTGACTTTTCATTACTTTTGGCCTCGGTAATCTGACATTGAAAATAGTCCTGACTGTTTTTAAACCTTTCCATTTTTTGGATCCTTTCCTGTTTTAGCTTACGGAGTTCTCCTGATAATCTTTCTTCTGACATAACCCTTTCCTGGTAGTTCTCTGCGCATTCGCATAACTCTGCCTGTAATGTTTCATTCATGCTTTCTAGGAGTTGGACCTGTTGCTGTAGACAGACCCCAACCAAATTGCCTTCTTTACTGCTTCCTTGTGACCTTTACTTGCTGTCCACTGGGCTGCAGCATCTGCTGGACGCTCATCGCTCAATAGACTAAGCACCCATTCTTTAGTTACATTGACCTTCTTATACACATAGGAGGAAATCCTCTCTTCCATCTTGATACTTTGCCCCAAACCAGCATTCTCCACATCACACCCCTTGTACCAGAATCCTGCCGCGGTCGCCATTTTGTAAAGGAGGGTTGTATGGTCTCTATGAGGGGATCAGGTTCCCTTCTGACCTACTTGAAGGGTTCGAATCGCTCCCACTCTCTTAGGTTCTGTACTCTAGATTTATTTGGAGGGTGTGACAAAAGTGCAAAGTACACTGGTTTGATGCAAAGAACTTTGTTTTTATTATAGTCAAGGTAATACAAGCTTATTACTCTAGTAAGAAAAATTCACGGCCAAACTTACAATCACTCTAATAAAGAACAATACAAGGAAAGGTACAAGGTCAAACTTGTAATCACTCTAATAAAGTACCATACACTCCACATTCAAAGGGGGTTGCAGTAAAATTATACCTCCCACCTCCCAATACCTAATTCTAGCTCGGTTAGACTCCAGGGCAGGCAGGGACTTATGCTTACCAATCCTTTTGATAGTTAATGGTAGATGGTGATGTTCTTCCTTCCTTCAGGACTTCAAGACTTCGAGGCTGGAGAAGTTAGTTTACAACTGTCGCGTTGGTTTCTTTCCTTGTCTTGATGAGGTAGTGGCAGCCTTGTAGCTATCTAGCAACCACCCTCTCTAACCTCTGTTGAACACAGTGGTCAGTTTTCCGATTTCAGTGTTTAATCTTGCCGCCCAATCTGTTCAAAATCCTTTGTATAATTTTGGTGGGCTTGGTTCTTCTTTGTAATATTTTGTCGGGCTCGTTAAAAGTTGATATATCTTGGGTGGGTTGATGTTCAAAAACTGTTTCCTGATGGAAATATTAGTTTGGCAATTGCAATGTCCTTTTGTGCTTAGTCTTTTGCATACAGGCTGGATTGGGCCTCTTTGTGATGTATATGCTGAAATGGTTGTCCAGACCCATGCTGATGGGGAGCTATCTCTGGGTGATTTTGTGATGTTAATGTCTCTTGTGGAGAAGGATTTTCAAATACTCATTCTTCCAGACAGGTTAACTCAGTTCTCATACCCAGGTAGCTTTACTTAATTAGACTGTCTCTTGCTAGCTCTGTAGGTCCGCCCACAGCCTTGTGTTTGCCTTTTAAAATCCAAAATTCTATTAAAGTTTGTAGTTTCTTCCATAAGCACTTTAGAGTTCCAAACTTTTCGGTAGATAGTCCCAAATTAAATTTCCTTTCGAATGAGCCCAAGCACAGGGGGGGTTTCTTGAGCATTGTGAATTCTTTCACCGTGTCTCTCTCTCCCCCCATGTATCCCCCCCTGTGACTCTGCCCCCCCGTGACTCTCCCCCTGTGTCTCTCCCCCCCCACCATGTCTCTCTCTCCCTCGTGTTTCTCCCCCGCATGTCTCTCCCAACACCCCCCCCCACCCCGTGTCTCTACCCCACCCCCCTGTGTCTCTCCCCCCACTGTCTTACCCCCTCCCCCCACCCCACCATGTCTCTCTCTCCCTGCCGCTGCTCTCTCTCTCTCCGGTTGGGTCGAAGGCTCAGTGGCTGGCTCGGACAATGTGGTCAAATGCGGGGCCCCACTTCCAGTTCCGGTTCTGGGCGGATGGCGGATTCTGGAGGACACAGGCGCAGAAGAGAAAAGCGTCAGTACTAATAGTCACTCCGATTTTTTATCCACACTGCCACTATCCCTTTAATCACATGGGTTTTAATTTTGCTAAGAAGTCTATTATGTGGTGCTTTATCAAATATTTAATTGGAGGAAATTTCTGCTCATCCAATACTGGGTGCCGGACAAGCAGTTTGACAAATCAGAGACCGTGGAGGGGTCGAGAGAGGTCATGGTGAGGTAGAGCTGGCTGTTGTCAATGTACATTTGGAACCTGTCGCTGTGTTTTTGGCAGATCTCACCGAAAATGAGACATCAGCATGTAGATGAGAAATAGGAGCGGGCAAGGAGAGATCCTTGGGGACACCAGAGGTAACTGTGTGAGAGTGGGAAGAGTGGGAGCCGTTGAAGGTGATTCCCTGGCTATGACTAGAATGGTAGGAATGGAACCAGGCGAGTGCAGTCCCACTCAGCTGGCCGATGGTGGAGAGGCGTTGGAGGAGGATGGAGTGGTCACCCGTGTCAAAGGTGGCAAGTAGATTGAGAAGGATGAGGAGGGATAGCTCAGCACAATAACAATCACATAGGATGTCATTTGTGACTTTGATAAAGGCCGTTTCAGTGCTGTGGCTGGGGCGTAAAGCTGATTGGAGAGTTCAAACAACTGGCACAGGAACAATGGGTCGAATGGCCTCAATCCATGCTGTAAGATTCTATTCCATGAATTGGGCAAATGGTAATGGACAGATGTTTCACCCTGAAGTTGCAAGGGTTAAGGGTTGGGGTCATCCAGCTGCGTCAAATTGATACACAAGTGGCCAAATCCCTGATAGGACCCTTGCTTCTCGGCTGCCCGTGTCTTAACTCGCACCAAGTCCCGCTCCCCCAACAACCTCTGTGCTCGCTGCCCCGTGTCCTGACTCGCATCAAGTCCCGCTCACCTATCACCCCCTGTGCCCCATATCCTAACTCGCACCGAGTCCCACTCACCCATCAACCCCTGTGCTCGCTGCCCCGTGTCCTGACTCACATAAAGTCCCTCTCCCCCATCACCCCCTGTGCTCACTGCCCTGTGTCTTAACTCGCACCAAGTCCCGCTCACCCATCACCCCCTGTGCTCGCTGCCCCGTGTCCTAACTCGCACCAAGTCCCACTCACCCATCAGCCCCTGTGCTCGCTGCCCCGTGTCCGAACTCGCACCAAGTCCTGCTCACCCATCACCCCCTGTGCTTGCTGCCCCGTGTCCTAACTCGCACCAAGTCCCGCTCACCCATCACCTCCTGTGCTTGCTGCCCCGTGTCCTAACTCGCACCGAGTCCCACTCACCCATCACCCCCTGTGCTTGCTGCCCCGTGTCCTAACTCGCACCAAGTCCCGCTCACCCATCACCCCCTGTGCTTGCTGCCCC